>NW_026908036.1:95000-149997 GCF_033978785.1 Entelurus aequoreus | reverse complement strand
TTTAAAAGACATTAGAAAGTTAAGAGGTCAGGATGTACAGTCATGTTTAAAAGGACATTAGAAAGTTAAGAGGAGGTCAGGATGTACAGATCATGTTTAAAAGACATTAGAAAGTTAGAGGAGTCAGGATGTACAGTCATGTTTTAAAAGACATTAGAAAGTTAAGAGGAGGTCAGGATGTACAGTCATGTTTAAAAGACATTAGAAAGTTAGAGGAGGTCAGGATGTACAGTCATGTTTAAAAGACATTAGAAAGTTAAGAGGAGGTCAGGATGTACAGTCATGTTTAAAAGACATTAGAAAGTTAAGAGGGTCAGGATGTACAGTCATGTTTAAAAGACATTAGAAAGTTAAGAGGTCAGGATGTACAGTCATGTTTAAAAGACATTAGAAAGTTAAGAGGTGAAGGTCAGGATGTACAGTCATGTTTAAAAGACATTAGAAAGTTAAGAGGTCAGGATTGTACAGTCATGTTTAAAAGACATTAGAAAGTTAAGAGGAGTCAGGATGTACAGTCATGTTTAAAAGACATTAGAAAGTTAAGAGGAGGTCAGGATGTACAGTCATGTTTAAAAGACATTAGAAAGTTAAGAGGGTCAGGATGTACAGTCATGTTTAAAAGACATTAGAAAGTTAGAGGAGGTCAGGATGTACAGTCATGTTTAAAAGACATTAGAAAGTTAAGAGGTCAGGATGTACAGTCATGTTTAAAAGACATTAGAAAGTTAAGAGGAGGTCAGGATGTACAGTCATGTTTAAAAGACATTAGAAAGTTAAGAGGTCAGGATGTACAGTCATGTTTAAAAGACATTAGAAAGTTAAGAGGAGGTCAGGATGTACAGTCATGTTTAAAAGACATTAGAAAGTTAAGAGGTCAGGATGTACAGTCATGTTTAAAAGACATTAGAAAGTTAAGAGGTCAGGATGTACAGTCATGTTTAAAAGACATTAGAAAGTTAAGAGGTCAGGATGTACAGTCATGTTTAAAAGACATTAGAAAGTTAAGAGGTCAGGATGTACAGTCATGTTTAAAAGACATTAGAAAGTTAAGAGGTCAGGATGTACAGTCATGTTTAAAAGACATTAGAAAGTTAAGAGGTCAGGATGTACAGTCATGTTTAAAAGACATTAGAAAGTTAAGAGGTCAGGATGTACAGTCATGTTTAAAAGACATTAGAAAGTTAAGAGGTTAGGATGTACAGTCATGTTTAAAAGACATTAGAAAGTTAAGAGGAGGTCAGGATGTACAGTCATGTTTAAAAGACATTAGAAAGTTAAGAGGAGTCAGGATGTACAGTCATGTTTAAAAGACATTAGAAAGTTAAGAGGTTAGGATGTACAGTCATGTTTAAAAGACATTAGAAAGTTAAGAGGAGGTCAGGATGTACAGTCATGTTTAAAGACATTAGAAAGTTAGAGGAGGTTAGGATGTACAGTCATGTTTAAAAGACATTAGAAAGTTAAGAGGAGGTCAGGATGTACAGTCATGTTTAAAGACATTAGAAAGTTAAGAGGAGGTTAGGATGTACAGTCATGTTTAAAAGACATTAGAAAGTTAAGAGGTCAGGATGTACAGTCATGTTTAAAAGACATTAGAAAGTTAAGAGGTCAGGATGTACAGTCATGTTTAAAAGACATTAGAAAGTTAAGAGGTCAGGATGTACAGTCATGTTTAAAAGACATTAGAAAGTTAAGAGGAGGTCAGGATGTACAGTCATGTTTAAAAGACATTAGAAAGTTAAGAGGAGGTCAGGATGTACAGTCATGTTTAAAAGACATTAGAAGTTAAGAGGTCAGGATGTACAGTCATGTTTAAAAGACATTAGAAAGTTAAGAGCTCAGGATGTACAGTCATGTTTAAAAGACATTAGAAAGTTAAGAGGTCAGGATGTACAGTCATGTTTAAAAGACATTAGAAAGTTAAGAGCTCAGGATGTACAGTCATGTTTAAAAGACATTAGAAAGTTAAGAGGTCAGGATGTACAGTCATGTTTAAAAGACATTAGAAAGTTAAGAGGTCAGGATGTACAGTCATGTTTAAAAGACATTAGAAAGTTAAGAGGTCAGGATGTACAGTCATGTTTAAAAGACATTAGAAAGTTAAGAGGAGGTCAGGATGTACAGTCATGTTTAAAAGACATTAGAAAGTTAAGAGGAGGTCAGGATGTACAGTCATGTTTAAAAGACATTAGAAAGTTAAGAGGAGGTCAGGATGTACAGTCATGTTTAAAAGACATTAGAAGTTAAGAGGTCAGGATGTACAGTCATGTTTAAAAGACATTAGAAAGTTAAGAGGAGCTCAGGATGTACAGTCATGTTTAAAAGACATTAGAAAGTTAAGAGGTTAGGATGTACAGTCATGTTTTAAAAGACATTAGAAAGTTAAGAGGTCAGGATGTACAGTCATGTTTAAAAGACATTAGAAAGTTAAGAGGAGGTCAGGATGTACAGTCATGTTTAAAAGACATTAGAAAGTTAAGAGGAGGTCAGGATGTACAGTCATGTTTAAAAGACATTAGAAAGTTAAGAGGAGGTCAGGATGTACAGTCATGTTTAAAAGACATTAGAAAGTTAAGAGGTCAGGATGTACAGTCATGTTTAAAAGACATTAGAAAGTTAAGAGGTCAGGATGTACAGTCATGTTTAAAAGACATTAGAAAGTTAAGAGGTCAGGATGTACAGTCATGTTTAAAAGACATTAGAAAGTTAAGAGGTCAGGATGTACAGTCATGTTTAAAAGACATTAGAAAGTTAAGAGGTCAGGATGTACAGTCATGTTTAAAAGACATTAGAAAGTTAAAGGAGGTCAGGATGTACAGTCATGTTTAAAAGACATTAGAAAGTTAAGAGGTCAGGATGTACAGTCATGTTTAAAAGACATTAGAAAGTTAAGAGGTCAGGATGTACAGTCATGTTTAAAAGACATTAGAAAGTTAAGAGGAGGTCAGGATGTACAGTCATGTTTAAAAGACATTAGAAAGTTAAGAGGAGGTCAGGATGTACAGTCATGTTTAAAAGACATTAGAAAGTTAAGAGGAGGTCAGGATGTACAGTCATGTTTAAAAGACATTAGAAAGTTAAGAGGTCAGGATGTACAGTCATGTTTAAAAGACATTAGAAAGTTAAGAGGAGCTCAGGATGTACAGTCATGCTTTAAAAGACATTAGAAAGTTAAGAGGTCAGGATGTACAGTCATGTTTAAAAGACATTAGAAAGTTAAGAGGTTAGGATGTACAGTCATGTTTAAAAGACATTAGAAAGTTAAGAGGAGGTCAGGATGTACAGTCATGTTTAAAAGACATTAGAAAGTTAAGAGGTCAGGATGTACAGTCATGTTTAAAAGACATTAGAAAGTTAAGAGGAGGTCAGGATGTACAGTCATGTTTAAAAGACATTAGAAAGTTAAGAGGAGGTCAGGATGTACAGTCATGTTTAAAAGACATTAGAAAGTTAAGAGGAGGTCAGGATGTACAGTCATGTTTAAAAGACATTAGAAAGTTAAGAGGAGGTCAGGATGTACAGTCATGTTTAAAAGACATTAGAAAGTTAAGAGGAGGTCAGGATGTTACAGTCATGTTTAAAAGACATTAGAAAGTTAAGAGGTCAGGATGTACAGTCATGTTTAAAAGACATTAGAAAGTTAAGAGGAGGTCAGGATGTACAGTCATGTTTAAAAGACATTAGAAAGTTAAGAGGAGGTCAAGATGTACAGTCATGTTTAAAAGACATTAGAAAGTTAAGAGGTCAGGATGTACAGTCATGTTTAAAAGACATTAGAAAGTTAAGAGGTCAGGATGTACAGTCATGTTTAAAAGACATTAGAAAGTTAAGAGGTCAGGATGTACAGTCATGTTTAAAAGACATTAGAAAGTTAAGAGGAGGTCAGGATGTACAGTCATGTTTAAAAGACATTAGAAAGTTAAGAGGAGGTCAGGATGTACAGTCATGTTTAAAAGACATTAGAAAGTTAAGAGGAGGTCAGGATGTACAGTCATGTTTAAAAGACATTAGAAAGTTAAGAGGAGGTCAAGATGTACAGTCATGTTTAAAAGACATTAGAAAGTTAAGAGGAGGTCAGGATGTACAGTCATGTTTAAAAGACATTAGAAAGTTAAGAGGAGGTCAGGATGTACAGTCATGTTTAAAAGACATTAGAAAGTTAAGAGGTCAGGATGTACAGTCATGTTAAAAGACATTAGAAAGTTAAGAGGAGGTCAGGATGTACAGTCATGTTTAAAAGACATTAGAAAGTTAAGAGGTCAGGATGTACAGTCATGTTTAAAAGACATTAGAAAGTTAAGAGGTCAGGATGTACAGTCATGTTTAAAAGACATTAGAAAGTTAAGAGGAGGTCAGGATGTACAGTCATGTTTAAAAGACATTAGAAAGTTAAGAGGAGGTCAGGATGTACAGTCATGTTTAAAAGACATTAGAAAGTTAAGAGGAGGTCAAGATGTACAGTCATGTTTAAAAGACATTAGAAAGTTAAGAGGTCAGGATGTACAGTCATGTTTAAAAGACATTAGAAAGTTAAGAGGAGGTCAGGATGTACAGTCATGTTTAAAAGACATTAGAAAGTTAAGAGGTCAGGATGTACAGTCATGTTTAAAAGACATTAGAAAGTTAAGAGGTCAGGATGTACAGTCATGTTTAAAAGACATTAGAAAGTTAAGAGGAGGTCAGGATGTACAGTCATGTTTAAAAGACATTAGAAAGTTAAGAGGGTCAGGATGTACAGTCATGTTTAAAAGACATTAGAAAGTTAAGAGGTCAGGATGTACAGTCATGTTTAAAAGGACATTAGAAAGTTAAGAGGAGGTCAGGATGTACAGTCATGTTTAAAAGACATTAGAAAGTTAAGAGGAGGTCAGGATGTACAGTCATGTTTAAAAAGACATTAGAAAGTTAAGAGGAGGTCAGGATGTACAGTCATGTTTAAAAGACATTAGAAAGTTAAGAGGTCAGGATGTACAGTCATGTTTAAAAGACATTAGAAGTTAAGAGGAGGTCAGGATGTACAGTCATGTTTAAAAGACATTAGAAAGTTAAGAGGTCAGGATGTACAGTCATGTTTAAAAGACATTAGAAAGTTAGAGGAGGTCAGGATGTACAGTCATGTTTAAAAGACATTAGAAGTTAAGAGGAGGTCAGGATGTACATTCATGTTTAAAAGACATTAGAAAGTTAAGAGGAGGTCAAGATGTACAGTCATGTTTAAAAGACATTAGAAAGTTAAGAGGTCAGGATGTACAGTCATGTTTAAAAGACATTAGAAAGTTAAGAGGTCAGGATGTACAGTCATGTTTAAAAGACATTAGAAAGTTAAGAGGAGGTCAAGATGTACAGTCATGTTTAAAAGACATTAGAAAGTTAAGAGGTCAGGATGTACAGTCATGTTTAAAAGACATTAGAAAGTTAAGAGGTCAGGATGTACAGTCATGTTTAAAAGACATTAGAAAGTTAAGAGGTCAGGATGTACAGTCATGTTTTAAAAGACATTAGAAAGTTAAGAGGAGGTCAGGATGTACAGTCATGTTTAAAAGACATTAGAAAGTTAAGAGGAGGTCAGGATGTACAGTCCATGTTTAAAAGACATTAGAAAGTTAAGAGGAGGTCAGGATTGTACAGTCATGTTTAAAAGACATTAGAAGTTAAGAGGTCAGGATGTACAGTCATGTTTAAAAGACATTAGAAAGTTAAGAGGTTCAGGATGTACAGTCATGTTTAAAAGACATTAGAAAGTTAAGAGGTCAGGATGTACAGTCATGTTTAAAAGACATTAGAAAGTTAAGAGGAGGTCAGGATGTACAGTCATGTTTAAAAGACATTAGAAAGTTAAGAGGAGGTCAGGATGTACAGTCATGTTTAAAAGACATTAGAAAGTTAAGAGGAGGTCAGGATGTACAGTCATGTTTAAAAGACATTAGAAAGTTAAGAGGTCAGGATGTACAGTCATGTTTAAAAGACATTAGAAAGTTAAGAGGAGGTCAGGATGTACAGTCATGTTTAAAAGACATTAGAAAGTTAAGAGGTCAGGATGTACAGTCATGTTTAAAAGACATTAGAAAGTTAAGAGGTCAGGATGTACAGTCATGTTTAAAAGACATTAGAAAGTTAAGAGGAGGTCAGGATGTACAGTCATGTTTAAAAGACATTAGAAAGTTAAGAGGTCAGGATGTACAGTCATGTTTAAAAGACATTAGAAAGTTAAGAGGAGGTCAGGATGTACAGTCATGTTTAAAAGACATTAGAAAGTTAAGAGGAGGTCAGGATGTACAGTCATGTTTAAAAGACATTAGAAAGTTAAGAGGAGGTCAGGATGTACAGTCATGTTTAAAAGACATTAGAAAGTTAAGAGGTCAGGATGTACAGTCATGTTTTAAAGACATTAGAAAGTTAAGAGGAGGTCAGGATGTACAGTCATGTTAAAAGACATTAGAAAGTTAAGAGGTCAGGATGTACAGTCATGTTTAAAAGACATTAGAAAGTTAAGAGGTCAGGATGTACAGTCATGTTTAAAAGACATTAGAAAGTTAAGAGGAGGTCAGGATGTACAGTCATGTTTAAAAGACATTAGAAAGTTAAGAGGTCAGGATGTACAGTCATGTTTAAAAGACATTAGAAAGTTAAGAGGAGGTCAGGATGTACAGTCATGTTTAAAAGACATTAGAAAGTTAAGAGGTCAGGATGTACAGTCATGTTTAAAAGACATTAGAAAGTTAAGAGGTCAGGATGTACAGTCATGTTTAAAAGACATTAGAAAGTTAAGAGGAGGTCAGGATGTACAGTCATGTTTAAAAGACATTAGAAAGTTAAGAGGTCAGGATGTACAGTCATGCTTAAAAGACATTAGAAAGTTAAGAGGTCAGGATGTACAGTCATGTTTAAAAGACATTAGAAAGTTAAGAGGTCAGGATGTACAGTCATGTTTAAAAGACATTAGAAAGTTAAGAGGAGGTCAGGATGTACAGTCATGTTTAAAAGACATTAGAAAGTTAAGAGGTCAGGATGTACAGTCATGTTTAAAAGACATTAGAAAGTTAAGAGGTCAGGATGTACAGTCATGTTTAAAAGACATTAGAAAGTTAAGAGGTCAGGATGTACAGTCATGTTTAAAAGACATTAGAAAGTTAAGAGGTCAGGATGTACAGTCATGTTTAAAAGACATTAGAAAGTTAAGAGGTCAGGATGTACAGTCATGTTTAAAAGACATTAGAAAGTTAAGAGGTCAGGATGTACAGTCATGTTTAAAAGACATTAGAAAGTTAAGAGGTTAGGATGTACAGTCATGTTTAAAAGACATTAGAAAGTTAAGAGGAGGTCAGGATGTACAGTCATGTTTAAAAGACATTAGAAAGTTAAGAGGAGCTCAGGATGTACAGTCATGTTTAAAAGACATTAGAAAGTTAAGAGGTTAGGATGTACAGTCATGTTTAAAAGACATTAGAAAGTTAAGAGGAGGTCAGGATGTACAGTCATGTTTAAAAGACATTAGAAAGTTAAGAGGAGGTTAGGATGTACAGTCATGTTTAAAAGACATTAGAAAGTTAAGAGGAGGTCAGGATGTACAGTCATGTTTAAAAGACATTAGAAAGTTAAGAGGAGGTTAGGATGTACAGTCATGTTTAAAAGACATTAGAAAGTTAAGAGGTCAGGATGTACAGTCATGTTTAAAAGACATTAGAAAGTTAAGAGGTCAGGATGTACAGTCATGTTTAAAAGACATTAGAAAGTTAAGAGGTCAGGATGTACAGTCATGTTTAAAAGACATTAGAAAGTTAAGAGGTCAGGATGTACAGTCATGTTTAAAAGACATTAGAAAGTTAAGAGGAGGTCAGGATGTACAGTCATGTTTAAAAGACATTAGAAAGTTAAGAGGTCAGGATGTACAGTCATGTTTAAAAGACATTAGAAAGTTAAGAGGTCAGGATGTACAGTCATGTTTAAAAGACATTAGAAAGTTAAGAGGTCAGGATGTACAGTCATGTTTAAAAGACATTAGAAAGTTAAGAGGAGGTCAGGATGTACAGTCATGTTTAAAAGACATTAGAAAGTTAAGAGGTCAGGATGTACAGTCATGTTTAAAAGACATTAGAAAGTTAAGAGGTCAGGATGTACAGTCATGTTTAAAAGACATTAGAAAGTTAAGAGGAGGTCAGGATGTACAGTCATGTTTAAAAGACATTAGAAAGTTAAGAGGTCAGGATGTACAGTCATGTTTAAAAGACATTAGAAAGTTAAGAGGAGGTCAGGATGTACAGTCATGTTTAAAAGACATTAGAAAGTTAAGAGGTCAGGATGTACAGTCATGTTTAAAAGACATTAGAAAGTTAAGAGGTCAGGATGTACAGTCATGTTTAAAAGACATTAGAAAGTTAAGAGGAGGTCAGGATGTACAGTCATGTTTAAAAGACATTAGAAAGTTAAGAGGTCAGGATGTACAGTCATGCTTAAAAGACATTAGAAAGTTAAGAGGTCAGGATGTACAGTCATGTTTAAAAGACATTAGAAAGTTAAGAGGTCAGGATGTACAGTCATGTTTAAAAGACATTAGAAAGTTAAGAGGAGGTCAGGATGTACAGTCATGTTTAAAAGACATTAGAAAGTTAAGAGGTCAGGATGTACAGTCATGTTTAAAAGACATTAGAAAGTTAAGAGGTCAGGATGTACAGTCATGTTTAAAAGACATTAGAAAGTTAAGAGGTCAGGATGTACAGTCATGTTTAAAAGACATTAGAAAGTTAAGAGGTCAGGATGTACAGTCATGTTTAAAAGACATTAGAAAGTTAAGAGGTCAGGATGTACAGTCATGTTTAAAAGACATTAGAAAGTTAAGAGGTCAGGATGTACAGTCATGTTTAAAAGACATTAGAAAGTTAAGAGGTTAGGATGTACAGTCATGTTTAAAAGACATTAGAAAGTTAAGAGGAGGTCAGGATGTACAGTCATGTTTAAAAGACATTAGAAAGTTAAGAGGAGCTCAGGATGTACAGTCATGTTTAAAAGACATTAGAAAGTTAAGAGGTTAGGATGTACAGTCATGTTTAAAAGACATTAGAAAGTTAAGAGGAGGTCAGGATGTACAGTCATGTTTAAAAGACATTAGAAAGTTAAGAGGAGGTTAGGATGTACAGTCATGTTTAAAAGACATTAGAAAGTTAAGAGGAGGTCAGGATGTACAGTCATGTTTAAAAGACATTAGAAAGTTAAGAGGAGGTTAGGATGTACAGTCATGTTTAAAAGACATTAGAAAGTTAAGAGGTCAGGATGTACAGTCATGTTTAAAAGACATTAGAAAGTTAAGAGGTCAGGATGTACAGTCATGTTTAAAAGACATTAGAAAGTTAAGAGGTCAGGATGTACAGTCATGTTTAAAAGACATTAGAAAGTTAAGAGGAGGTCAGGATGTACAGTCATGTTTAAAAGACATTAGAAAGTTAAGAGGAGGTCAGGATGTACAGTCATGTTTAAAAGACATTAGAAAGTTAAGAGGTCAGGATGTACAGTCATGTTTAAAAGACATTAGAAAGTTAAGAGCTCAGGATGTACAGTCATGTTTAAAAGACATTAGAAAGTTAAGAGGAGGTCAGGATGTACAGTCATGTTTAAAAGACATTAGAAAGTTAAGAGCTCAGGATGTACAGTCATGTTTAAAAGACATTAGAAAGTTAAGAGGTCAGGATGTACAGTCATGTTTAAAAGACATTAGAAAGTTAAGAGGAGGTCAGGATGTACAGTCATGTTTAAAAGACATTAGAAAGTTAAGAGGAGGTCAGGATGTACAGTCATGTTTAAAAGACATTAGAAAGTTAAGAGGAGGTCAGGATGTACAGTCATGTTTAAAAGACATTAGAAAGTTAAGAGGTCAGGATGTACAGTCATGTTTAAAAGACATTAGAAAGTTAAGAGGAGCTCAGGATGTACAGTCATGTTTAAAAGACATTAGAAAGTTAAGAGGTTAGGATGTACAGTCATGTTTAAAAGACATTAGAAAGTTAAGAGGTCAGGATGTACAGTCATGTTTAAAAGACATTAGAAAGTTAAGAGGAGGTCAGGATGTACAGTCATGTTTAAAAGACATTAGAAAGTTAAGAGGAGGTCAGGATGTACAGTCATGTTTAAAAGACATTAGAAAGTTAAGAGGAGGTCAGGATGTACAGTCATGTTTAAAAGACATTAGAAAGTTAAGAGGTCAGGATGTACAGTCATGTTTAAAAGACATTAGAAAGTTAAGAGGTCAGGATGTACAGTCATGTTTAAAAGACATTAGAAAGTTAAGAGGTCAGGATGTACAGTCATGTTTAAAAGACATTAGAAAGTTAAGAGGTCAGGATGTACAGTCATGTTTAAAAGACATTAGAAAGTTAAGAGGTCAGGATGTACAGTCATGTTTAAAAGACATTAGAAAGTTAAGAGGAGGTCAGGATGTACAGTCATGTTTAAAAGACA
The DNA here is from genome assembly GCF_033978785.1 of Entelurus aequoreus. NCBI lineage: Eukaryota > Metazoa > Chordata > Actinopteri > Syngnathiformes > Syngnathidae > Entelurus > Entelurus aequoreus. Next base: position 139,548 of record NW_026908036.1, on the reverse strand, counting down.
TTAGAAAGTTAAGAGGTCAGGATGTACAGTCATGTTTAAAAGACATTAGAAAGTTAAGAGGTCAGGATGTACAGTCATGTTTAAAAGACATTAGAAAGTTAAGAGGAGGTCAGGATGTACAGTCATGTTTAAAAGACATTAGAAAGTTAAGAGGAGGTCAGGATGTACAGTCATGTTTAAAAGACATTAGAAAGTTAAGAGGAGGTCAGGATGTACAGTCATGTTTAAAAGACATTAGAAAGTTAAGAGGTCAGGATGTACAGTCATGTTTAAAAGACATTAGAAAGTTAAGAGGAGCTCAGGATGTACAGTCATGCTTAAAAGACATTAGAAAGTTAAGAGGTCAGGATGTACAGTCATGTTTAAAAGACATTAGAAAGTTAAGAGGTTAGGATGTACAGTCATGTTTAAAAGACATTAGAAAGTTAAGAGGAGGTCAGGATGTACAGTCATGTTTAAAAGACATTAGAAAGTTAAGAGGTCAGGATGTACAGTCATGTTTAAAAGACATTAGAAAGTTAAGAGGAGGTCAGGATGTACAGTCATGTTTAAAAGACATTAGAAAGTTAAGAGGAGCTCAGGATGTACAGTCATGTTTAAAAGACATTAGAAAGTTAAGAGGTCAGGATGTACAGTCATGTTTAAAAGACATTAGAAAGTTAAGAGGAGGTCAGGATGTACAGTCATGTTTAAAAGACATTACAAAGTTAAGAGGAGGTTAGGATGTACAGTCATGTTTAAAAGACATTAGAAAGTTAAGAGGTCAGGATGTACAGTCATGTTTAAAAGACATTAGAAAGTTAAGAGGAGGTCAGGATGTACAGTCATGTTTAAAAGACATTAGAAAGTTAAGAGGAGGTCAGGATGTACAGTCATGTTTAAAAGACATTAGAAAGTTAAGAGGTCAGGATGTACAGTCATGTTTAAAAGACATTAGAAAGTTAAGAGGTCAGGATGTACAGTCATGTTTAAAAGACATTAGAAAGTTAAGAGGAGGTCAGGATGTACAGTCATGTTTAAAAGACATTAGAAAGTTAAGAGGAGGTCAGGATGTACAGTCATGTTTAAAAGACATTAGAAAGTTAAGAGGTCAGGATGTACAGTCATGTTTAAAAGACATTAGAAAGTTAAGAGGTTAGGATGTACAGTCATGTTTAAAAGACATTAGAAAGTTAAGAGGAGGTCAGGATGTACAGTCATGTTTAAAAGACATTAGAAAGTTAAGAGGTCAGGATGTACAGTCATGTTTAAAAGACATTAGAAAGTTAAGAGGTCAGGATGTACAGTCATGTTTAAAAGACATTAGAAAGTTAAGAGGTCAGGATGTACAGTCATGTTTAAAAGACATTAGAAAGTTAAGAGGTCAGGATGTACAGTCATGTTTAAAAGACATTAGAAAGTTAAGAGGAGGTCAGGATGTACAGTCATGTTTAAAAGACATTAGAAAGTTAAGAGGAGGTCAGGATGTACAGTCATGTTTAAAAGACATTAGAAAGTTAAGAGGTCAGGATGTACAGTCATGTTTAAAAGACATTAGAAAGTTAAGAGGTTAGGATGTACAGTCATGTTTAAAAGACATTAGAAAGTTAAGAGGAGGTCAGGATGTACAGTCATGTTTAAAAGACATTAGAAAGTTAAGAGGTCAGGATGTACAGTCATGTTTAAAAGACATTAGAAAGTTAAGAGGAGGTCAGGATGTACAGTCATGTTTAAAAGACATTAGAAAGTTAAGAGGAGGTCAGGATGTACAGTCATGTTTAAAAGACATTAGAAAGTTAAGAGGTCAGGATGTACAGTCATGTTTAAAAGACATTAGAAAGTTAAGAGGTTAGGATGTACAGTCATGTTTAAAAGACATTAGAAAGTTAAGAGGAGGTCAGGATGTACAGTCATGTTTAAAAGACATTAGAAAGTTAAGAGGTCAGGATGTACAGTCATGTTTAAAAGACATTAGAAAGTTAAGAGGTCAGGATGTACAGTCATGTTTAAAAGACATTAGAAAGTTAAGAGGAGGTCAGGATGTACAGTCATGTTTAAAAGACATTAGAAAGTTAAGAGGTCAGGATGTACAGTCATGTTTAAAAGACATTAGAAAGTTAAGAGGTCAGGATGTACAGTCATGTTTAAAAGACATTAGAAAGTTAAGAGGTCAGGATGTACAGTCATGTTTAAAAGACATTAGAAAGTTAAGAGGTCAGGATGTACAGTCATGTTTAAAAGACATTAGAAAGTTAAGAGGAGGTCAGGATGTACAGTCATGTTTAAAAGACATTAGAAAGTTAAGAGGAGGTCAGGATGTACAGTCATGTTTAAAAGACATTAGAAAGTTAAGAGGTCAGGATGTACAGTCATGTTTAAAAGACATTAGAAAGTTAAGAGGTCAGGATGTACAGTCATGTTTAAAAGACATTAGAAAGTTAAGAGGTCAGGATGTACAGTCATGTTTAAAAGACATTAGAAAGTTAAGAGGTCAGGATGTACAGTCATGTTTAAAAGACATTAGAAAGTTAAGAGGTCAGGATGTACAGTCATGTTTAAAAGACATTAGAAAGTTAAGAGGTCAGGATGTACAGTCATGTTTAAAAGACATTAGAAAGTTAAGAGGAGGTCAGGATGTACAGTCATGTTTAAAAGACATTAGAAAGTTAAGAGGAGGTCAGGATGTACAGTCATGTTTAAAAGACATTAGAAAGTTAAGAGGTCAGGATGTACAGTCATGTTTAAAAGACATTAGAAAGTTAAGAGGAGGTCAGGATGTACAGTCATGTTTAAAAGACATTAGAAAGTTAAGAGGAGGTCAGGATGTACAGTCATGTTTAAAAGACATTAGAAAGTTAAGAGGAGGTCAGGATGTACAGTCATGTTTAAAAGACATTAGAAAGTTAAGAGGAGGTCAGGATGTACAGTCATGTTTAAAAGACATTAGAAAGTTAAGAGGTCAGGATGTACAGTCATGTTTAAAAGACATTAGAAAGTTAAGAGGTCAGGATGTACAGTCATGTTTAAAAGACATTAGAAAGTTAAGAGGAGGTCAGGATGTACAGTCATGTTTAAAAGACATTAGAAAGTTAAGAGGTCAGGATGTACAGTCATGTTTAAAAGACATTAGAAAGTTAAGAGGTCAGGATGTACAGTCATGTTTAAAAGACATTAGAAAGTTAAGAGGTCAGGATGTACAGTCATGTTTAAAAGACATTAGAAAGTTAAGAGGTCAGGATGTACAGTCATGTTTAAAAGACATTAGAAAGTTAAGAGGTCAGGATGTACAGTCATGTTTAAAAGACATTAGAAAGTTAATGTTATGTTTGGACTAAAGGGGAGGTGACGGCAAACTGACACTAGAGGGCAGTAATGTTCACTAATTTATATATACATATACATATATATATATATATATATATATATATATATATATATATATATATATATATATATATATATATATATATATATATATATATATATATATAATGATAACAATAATACAACTAAACTATAGAATGGAGTGTGTGACCAAAATACAAGAGTGTGTGAAGTAATACTATGTATGTAATTTAACTGAAGTGTGTATTACCAAAGTGTTGATGAGAGCGAAGGAGGCAGTCCATGGGGCAGCCAGGTGATCAGGAAACGAGGAAAGCAGTCCAAAACACCAGGGAAACAACGGGAGATCTCGAAGAGGGAATTCTGCGGGGGACACGGGAGAAACAAGGGACAAGTAAGCCACGGAGAGGAAAACAAGACGAGAGCATAAAGCTTGACGCTTATGGGTCACCATGAGAAAACTAAGTTCCCGCGCCGATCCTTGGGTCCACCCTGCCTTTATCCGGCACACCCTCATCAATCTCAGGTGTGCAGATTTCTGGTGAGTGATTGCAACTGGTGGCTGCTGCAGGGCGGAGACGCGCGCGGCGCGTCCCTGGATGTGCGCACCCGTGGGCGTGTCCCGAGGTGCGCACAGACGGCAGAGGTCTGAGCCGTAACAGTTAAGAGGTCAGGATGTACAGTCATGTTTAAAAGACATTAGAAAGTTAAGAGGAGGTCAGGATGTACAGTCATGTTTAAAAGACATTAGAAAGTTAAGAGGTCAGGATGTACAGTCATGTTTAAAAGACATTAGAAAGTTAAGAGGAGGTCAGGATGTACAGTCATGTTTAAAAGACATTAGAAAGTTAAGAGGAGGTCAGGATGTACAGTCATGTTTAAAAGACATTAGAAAGTTAAGAGGAGGTCAGGATGTACAGTCATGTTTAAAAGACATTAGAAAGTTAAGAGGAGGTCAGGATGTACAGTCATGTTTAAAAGACATTAGAAAGTTAAGAGGAGGTTAGGATGTACAGTCATGTTTAAAAGACATTAGAAAGTTAAGAGGAGGTCAGGATGTACAGTCATGTTTAAAAGACATTAGAAAGTTAAGAGGAGGTCAGGATGTACAGTCATGTTTAAAAGACATTAGAAAGTTAAGAGGTCAGGATGTACAGTCATGTTTAAAAGACATTAGAAAGTTAAGAGGTCAGGATGTACAGTCATGTTTAAAAGAAATTAGAAAGTTAAGAGGTCAGGATGTACAGTCATGTTTAAAAGACATTAGAAAGTTAAGAGGAGGTCAGGATGTACAGTCATGTTTAAAAGACATTAGAAAGTTAAGAGGTCAGGATGTACAGTCAGGGGCGGATTAAGAAATTTTGGCCCCCTGGGCCTGACATGGTCTTGGCCCCTCAACCCCCCGCGCGTGTGGGCGCACACACACGCACGCACTATGCAAGAAATACTGTATACTGTGAACAGACATGCACACTGTACTGTACAGAAGAGTGCACATACTGCACACACACTATTAGGTATACCACACAGACACTGACAAGCACAGGTTTCACACAGACACAGGGGGAGGGGATAAATGGCCTAAAAATAAACATTTTTGAAAATGATTACGCCCACTTCAGTGATGGTGCATTGGGTCATTTGAGAGATATTATGTATTGGAAGTTGGTAGCTATCATGAAATAAACCCCCCAACCCACCCAAAAAACTAAATCGGACATGATTTTTGCCCCCTTTTCCTCCCTTCTATCATTAAAAATAAAATAATATCTTAGGAAAACACATTGGCATAACGGCAGCTGTGCAGCAAATTGAGGCTCAAAGTCTGTATCTATTTGTGGTTAAGCTTGAGGAGAAGGAGAAAGGTAAAATGATAACATGCATCGGAGAGCACCACAAAGAAAGGTGTAGGCCAGTTCATGGTACAAGGGCTGCATGCAGGTCAAGATAGCCCATTTCCAAGAATGCTATAGTGGCTGGACAGGCACTGGACATGTCCTGAACTCAGTGTCAGACGTGGCTGCCGAATACTTGGATGAAGTGAAGCAGCTGACAGATCTCATGCTGCCCCATCTGAAGACTGTCCTGGCCAGGCAGAGGATGGATGAGGAGACCTTCCCAATGGACCCTGTCAGTGAACAGGCTAGTAACATTGATGGCACCCCTGTGCACAACATTGGGATGGAGAGACAATGTGGCAAGGTGGACTACAAACTGAAGAAGTTGGGCACACTGAACGCAGTCAATAGGTCAATAATTTTACAGAAGAGCCAGGAGCTTCAGAGGTTTCAAGGCAGCAGCACAAGCAAAAAGGGAGGTTGAACTCAACTGGAGTAAATTCATGAAGGCAAAATTCGAGAGTAGGGCAGATGAGAAACAAGAGATGGCTCAAAGAAAGGAGAGTAAGAGACTAGACATGCTGGACACACTGAAATCTTTTGATGGCCCCTTCACGATAGTGGGGAAGTTGAAAAGTTCCTTGTGGATGAAAGTCTGCACAAGAATGCAAAGCTGCAGAGAATGAAGCTTGAGGTTCAGTTTGCCAGAGAAAGCACCAAGCTTCTGCCTAAAGTCAATCCTATCTTCACAATCCAGGTGACACTTCCCAGAAATGGCAAAAGTGCAATTCTCCAAGTCATAATGGATACTTAGAATTTTATGGTGGTGGTAAGTATTCATGAAAACAGGTAGCCTAACATTAGTGAATGGGTGAATTCTGGAAATAACCTAAAAATCTTACACAGTGCACCTTTAAGCAAGGGGTTTCTTTCGTGCTTTCAATTTTGCAAAATCATCCACCACATCATTGAAGTCCAACTCTCTTGTCAGCTCACTCTCAATTGCCATTAGAGATAACGCATTTAATCTTTTCTGAGTCATTCTTGTGCGCAGCTCATTTTTTACTCTTGACAAAAGAGAGAATGAGCGTTCTCCCTCACAGTTACTGACCGGTAGAGTGAGAAAAATCTGTAGCGCAATGTATGTATTAGGAAACGTAGGCTGTAGTCCAAAATGTATTATTGTTTTGAGCAGTCCTGAAGGGGTCCTCTCCTCATCAGTGTTGTTGAGCTGTATAAAAGATTTGAACTGTATAAGCTCCTGTCCAAGACTTTCATTGAGGTCAGATGGGTATGATTCAGTGAGAATCTTGGCCTTGTGAAGGACTGAAGCATTGGACTCTGTATCCAAAGAGAAAAGGACACTGAACAAATTGTTCAGATGTTTGTAGGCCTCCAGACGGTGATTAAGGCTTGAACTCAGTTGATCAATAGAGGCAATAAATGTCTCTATTTGAAACAGTTGCCTTCCCTCAAGCACAACATCTGGGGATGCTGATTCATCAGCAAACTTTTTACGTTTCCTCGTCCGTTCAGCCCTGTAAGATGGGGTGCCACCCAACATGTTTAAGGCTTTCTGCTCAAAATGATCAAATAGATCTCTTTGGGAGAGAACAAAGGTGCGCAGAGATTCCAGCAATCTAACTGCTGTACCAAGGTCCATGTCTGCTTTTTGAAGTTGCAGACTTGTGGCCTGAAATCTGGACAGAACAGTGTCCCAAAAGCCTGCCATGAAGGCCATCTCAAGTGAATCCAGCTTCCGCACTAGACTGTCAGCTTCAGTTCGTGTGTCTCGTTTCTCTGTGTCATCAGTGGAAATAACCTGTAGTGCTGCTTTTATTTTACTGTAGTTCTGCCACAGTGCTTTGGTAGATTCTGCACGGCAACTCCAACGCGTGTTGGATAAAGCTTTAAGTGTGAGATCTATGTTGGAATTGCCAAATACCCTGTCCCATCGGTGTGTGGATGCAGTTGTGAAGTTGTAAATAGACTGAATCAAGTCAAAATACTTAGAGACTTCATTTCCACATCTGTCAATGCTGTTGACTCCCACCAAATTCAAAGAGTGAGCTGCACATGGAATATAGTGTATTAATGGGTTGCTTTTCTTTAAGTGAGCCTGCAACCCATTATACCTCCCTGACATGTTGCTGGCATTATCATAAGCCTGCCCCCTGCAATTTGACAGCTCTAACCCTAGATTTTCCAACACAGACATGACACAGTTAGCCAAACTTTCACCTGTATGGCTAGTAATGGGCTCAAAACCCACAAAGCGTTCAACAACACTGCCCTCTTTGCTAACAAAACGGAATATGAATGTCAATTGGTCCACATGAGATAAATCTGGGGTTGAATCCACAATGATAGAGTAGTATTTGCTTGCTTGCAGTTCATCTGCTATAGCCTGTTTGGTTTTTGCACCCATCAATTCAATGAATTCCTCACAAATGGTGGAGGACAGATATGAGGTATTACCTCGACCCATCTGCCCAAACTTTCTGATGTGATCCTTTAGAAAGGGATCAAATTCAGCCAGGACCTCCAGAATACCAAGGTAGTTCCCATTGAGAGGAGACCCTAATGATTCATTTTTACCCCTAAATGCAAGGCCCCTTTCTGCAAGGAATTTAATGACTGCAACAACTCTTTGTAACACCTGCCTCCAATAGCTGCTCTCTGCCTGAAACTGTTTGAACAGGTCTGCATCAACTGTGGCACCTTTGGCGCGGTTCAAGACTGCTTGCATGCAGGTTATGTGCTCAGCACTTCGCTCATGTTCACCAAATCTTTCTGAGTGTTTCCAATCACAATAGCCTGTCACAAAAGAATGCGTTTTTGGGGAAAACAGTTTGCATGCAAAGCAGTAAACATTACCAGTAGAGGGAGAGTACATCAGCCACTCTCTTTGTACTCGTTGTCCATTGGGCAAGTGTGAAGTAAAATGTTCATTGTTTAGGCATCGGGTTTTGCCTCCTAGCCCACTGTTCCTCACAGAAGCTGGATAATGGCTGTGACGGTTGTGAAATGATTTTGCACCTCTTTGAATAAGAACTTCCTTCATTGACTCAGTGAGGGTCTCAGCCCATTTAGCGGGATCACTAGGTAGAGTTGTCACTGTAGATGGTGTTGAAGAAAGATTCAGCTCATTTTCTATGCTGTCCAGAGGTGCAGTGACCTCACATTCATCCGAGCAACTGGCTACTGCTGAATTGGTTGAATCATAAGCATCAGAAGCATTTGGTTCAGTGTCTACACTTGTAGTGGTCTCAGGATCTTGGGAGCTACATGCTAGCTCAGGTGCATTGCTAACCTTAGCTGAATTTGCAGTAGCATTTATAGAATTGCTTTCAGCAGATGTCTTTGTACTGAAGAAGCTGGAGATATTTGGAACACTCTCAAGTAAAACTGATTCCTTTTTTTTCTTTTCTTGCTGAATTTTTTTTCTAGCTCCTCCACTTAAACGTTTATGATCCATATTTCCCTTCTTTCTTTGCACATTGGCTCTTTGCCTATCACAACAGATAAACCAACTATGTGTGTGTGTGTGTGTGTGTGTGTGTGTGTGTGTGTGTGTGTGTGAGTTTGTTTGTGTGTTTATGATCGGTGCTGCTTCCTTCAAGTGTGTGAGGTGATTTAGAAAACTAGCAACCCAGCATCAACACTCCAAAGCAGAGAATAACAGCTTACTAGCATAGACAATTGAGAGCAGAGAATCAACTGATTCGTCTGATAGACAGCAGGAGAGCAGAGTGGTCAGTGATGATCGAATCAAGAAAATGTCTAAATGGTAAGGGAACAGACTGATTTGTACTGAGGAGAAAGAGAGAGAGAGCCAATTACAGTGAAATATATTCCAAAAGAGCCAAGTGACTAGCTGAAGGCAGGGACAAATGCCTTGGAGTGACCAACAAGAGTGCAAAGTACCAAATGGCAAAATGTGGAAAGACCAACAGGCAGATCTGCTTTTACCTCTTATCTTCACAACCAAAAAGTTGCTAAATGATGTTTTCAGTCGCTAGCCAGGTATGGCCAAAAGACGCGAAATCTAGCGGCAAAGTCGGTCAATCACACTGACAGTGAAACAAATATTTTGAAAAGATAATAATTGTACACCTTTGTGCACTTTAGTCTTCTATCTAAATATTTTCACAAAGGACACCAAGGCAGCTTGCTAGCTATGATGGGAGCAACAATGTCTGATAGACAGCAGGAGAGCAGAGTGGTCAGTGATGATCCAATCAAGAAAATGTCTAAATGGCAAGGGAACAGACTGATTTGTACTGAGGAGAAAGAGAGAGCCAAGTACAGTTAAATATATTCCAGAGCCAAGTGACTAACTGAAGGCAAAGACAACAGCCAGATACCTTAGCAGAGACCAACAAGAATTCAAAGTACCTAATAGCAAGATGGCGAGACCAACACAATAAATTGTATTAGGATTTAATTTATTAACGTTAATCTTAACAGCCAAAAAGTTGCTGAATAATGTTTGTAGTCGCTAGCCAGGTATGCCCAAAACAAGAGTCGCTAAACCTAGCAGCAAAGTTGCTTAATTGCAACACACTCTAGGATTCAGGGGAATTAAGGATAATAAAGATATTAATTGTACAACTTTTTGTACTTTTTTTCTAGTTTTTTGAGTCGCCAGCCATGTATGGCCAAAAGTCGCTAATTGAATGCCAACGTTGCTTAATCGCCAACACACTGGGACTCACTGAAGGACTGACTGAATAAAAAAGATAATTAAGATAATTGTGTACTTTTCTCTTCTGATATTTTCTCTAAGGACCCCAAGCTATCTGCAAGCAGCAATAATGTCTGACAGACAGGAGAGCAGAGTGGTCAGTGATGAATGGCAAGGGAACAGGCTGATTTGTACTGAGGAGAAAGAGAGAGAGAGAGCCAATTACAGTGAAATATATTCCAAAAGAGCCAAGTGACTAGCTGAAGGCAGGGACAAATGCCTTGGAGTGACCAAGAAGAGTGCAAAGTACCAAATGGCAAAATGTGGGAAGACCAACAGGAAGATCTGCTTTTACCACTTATCTTCACAACCAAAAAGTCGCTAAATGATGTTTTTAGTCGCTAGCCAGGTATGGCCAAAAGACGCGAAATCTAGCGGCAAAGTCGGTCAATCACACAGTGAAACAAATAATTTTAAAAAGATAGTAATCGTACAATGTCTTGTACTTTTGTCTTCTTTCTTAATATTTCTCAAAGGACACCAAAATGTCGCTATCTGCAGGCAGCTTGCTAGCTATGATGGCAGCAACAATGTACCTTAGAGTGACTGACCAACAAGAGCTCAAAGTACCTAATGGCAAAATGTGGAGAGACAGACACAATAAATTGCATTAAGATGAAGAGAACTGTTGCTATTATTAATCTTAACATCAACCAGAAAGTCGCTAAATGTCACCAGCCAGGTATGGCCAAAAGTCGCTTAATTGGCCACACACAGTAACAGAGAAACTAACAAAAAAAAGATCATAAAGATAATAGTTGTACAACTGTGTGTACTTTTGTCTTCTTTCTAAATATTTTCCCAAAGGACACCAAAATGTTGCTATCTGCAGGCGGGAGCGTGCCTATGTTCCCCGGGTCCTATGTTCCCCGGGTCCTATGTTCCCCGGTTGTTCCTGGGTCTTTGTATGCGACCGGGGAACTTAGGACCCTTTTTCTAAAAAAGGGTCCTATGTTCCCTGCATTGTATCTGGCGAAATTGCGAAATTGTGCCCTGACCAAAACCATCCCTAAACCTAACCTGTCACAGGGCGTTGTGGAGCACTTTTTTTTGGCGAAATTGTGCCCTGACCAAAACTATCCCTAAACCTAACCTGTCACAGGGCGTTGTGGAGCACTTTTTTGGCGAAATTGTGCCCTGACCAAAACCATCCCTAAACCTAACCTGTCACAGGGCGTGCGGCAGCAGATAGAGCAACTCAAACGCGAACTTCCTTCCTTCGACAACTTAAACGCGTCTCTGTCATGCGTGTCTGCGTGCGTCTTACTTAGTCGCGCATTGGAAGCAGCGGGGAACATAGAACCCTTTTCTGGAAAAAGTGTTGTACGTTCCCCGCAGCGGGGAACATAGAACCCTTTTTTTTAAAAAGGGTCCTTAGTTCCCCGGTAGAGGGGAACATAGGACCCGGGTAACATAGGGACGGGGAACATAGGGATGACCCGCTGCAGGCAGCTTGCTAGCTATGATGGCAGCAACGATGTCTGCCAGACAGGAGAGAGTGGTCAGTGACGATCGAATCGAGAAAATGACAAAATGGGTCAAAGACCAAAAAGTTATTAACTGACAGCAGTGACAAATGTCAGACTGTAAACTTTCTCGAAAGAAAAGGACAAAATGGGAAGATGCTGATAATAACAGCAAAATGGAAAATATAAGAATTTCCAAGTAATGCTCAACTCAAGTGTGTGTGTGTGTGTGTGTGCGCGCGTTAAACTTCTTGTTGAATGATTTCAAATTATCTCTGAGTCTGAACTGAGGGAAAGGAAACCAAATTTTGAGCAGTCTCTCACGAGTTCAAAATACCAAATGAGGAGATTCTAAAAGAACAGACCGGTTTATGAAAGACTTGATGGGGGAGGGGCACAGCTAAGAATACTTGAGTGAGATTCTGTGATCCAAATTCGAGATAGAGCTTTTTGATAATGATAATTTGTCAGAGTAAGGTTGTGTAATCAAAATTTGAGAATGAGCTTTGTCAATCAATCAAGAATATTTGCATTAAGTTCTGTGATCAAAATTCAGAAACAACCTTTAATAATTGATAAAGAATATGTGAGTGAGGTTGTGTGATCCATCCAATTTGAGAATTAGCTTTGATAATAATGATTGAGAGCCTCTGGCCCTCTGTGGATCATGGCCGCGGGGCCAATTTTGCCTGGCCCCTTGGGGCCTCTGTGGGTCGTGGCCGCGGGGCCAAGTTGGCCTGGCCCCAAGGGGCCTCTGACCCTCTATGGATCGGGGCCAAGTTGGCCTGACCCCTCGGGGCCTCTGGCCCTCTATGGATCATGGCCGCGGGGCCAAGTTGGCCTGACCCCTTAGGACCTCAGGCCCTCTGTGGGTCGCGGCCGCGGGGCCAAGTTGACCTGGCCCCTTGGGGCCTCTTACCCTCTATGGATCGTGGCCGCGGGGCCAAGTTGACCTGGCCCCTTGGGGCCTCTGGCCTTCTGTGGCTCGCGGCCGCGGGGCCAAGTTGGCCTGGCCCTTTGGGGCCTCTGGCCTTCTGTGGGTCGTGGCCGCGGGGCCAAGTTGGCCTGGCCCCTTGGGGCCTCTGACCGTCTATGGATCGTGGCCGCGGGGCCAAGTTGACCTGGCCCCCTGGGGCCTCTGACCCTCTATGGACCGTGGCCGCGGGGCCAAGTTGGCCTGGCCCCTTGGGGCCTCTGACCGTCTATGGATCATGGCCGCGGGGCCATGTTGGCCTGGCCCCTTGGGGCCTCTGGCCCTCTGTGGGTCGCGGCCGCGGGGCCAAGTTGACCTGGCCCCTTGGGGCCTCTTACCCTCTATGGATCATGGCCGCGGGGCCAAGTTGGCCTGGCCCCTTGGGGCTTAAGATTATTATTTTTGCAAAAGTAGTTTTGCTTGGGTCGCGGCCGCGGGGCCAAGTTGGCCTGGCCCCTTGGGGCCTCTGGCCCCCTGGGCCTGGGCCCGGTAGGCCCGGTCATTAATCCACCTATGTGTACAGTCATGTTTAAAACACATTAGAAAGTTAAGAGGAGGTCAGGATGTACAGTCATGTTTAAAAGACATTAGAAAGTTAAGAGCTCAGGATGTACAGTCATGTTTAAAAGACATTAGAAAGTTAAGAGGTCAGGATGTACAGTCATGTTTAAAAGACATTAGAAAGTTAAGAGGAGGTCAGGATGTACAGTCATGTTTAAAAGACATTAGAAAGTTAAGAGGTCAGGATGTACAGTCATGTTTAAAAGACATTAGAAAGTTAAGAGGTCAGGATGTACAGTCATGTTTAAAAGACATTAGAAAGTTAAGAGGTCAGGATGTACAGTCATGTTTAAAAGACATTAGAAAGTTAAGAGGAGGTCAGGATGTACAGTCATGTTTAAAAGACATTAGAAAGTTAAGAGGAGGTCAAGATGTACAGTCATGTTTAAAAGACATTAGAAAGTTAAGAGGAGGTCAGGATGTACAGTCATGTTTAAAAGACATTAGAAAGTTAAGAGGAGGTCAGGATGTACAGTCATGTTTAAAAGACATTAGAAAGTTAAGAGGAGGTCAGGATGTACAGTCATGTTTAAAAGACATTAGAAAGTTAAGAGGTCAGGATGTACAGTCATGTTTAAAAGACATTAGAAAGTTAAGAGGTTAGGATGTACAGTCATGTTTAAAAGACATTAGAAAGTTAAGAGGAGGTCAGGATGTACAGTCATGTTTAAAAGACATTAGAAAGTTAAGAGGAGGTCAGGATGTACAGTCATGTTTAAAAGACATTAGAAAGTTAAGAGGAGGTCAGGATGTACAGTCATGTTTAAAAGACATTAGAAAGTTAAGAGGTCAGGATGTACAGTCATGTTTAAAAGACATTAGAAAGTTAGCACCTTTTAAGTTAGAGTATCGGGCCATTTTGTTTTTTATTTGTAAAAAAAAAAAGAAAAGACATGTATATTTTGTGTTATTATTAGTCTTTTAAAATATTTTCCGACAATTTTAATGTTTTTCGTTTGATTTTCATTTTTGGGACAGTATGCAAATGACCCCCAGTCCACACTTTGGACACCTCCCCTTTTTGCACTACAACAGCATGTTGCTCCAACAACAGAAGAAGTCCAGCATTTGGCCAAGATCTGGTCTTTTCCCAAACAAGATCTGGTCTTTTCCCAAACAAGATCTGGTCTTTTCCCAAACAAGATCTGGTCTTTTCCCAAACAAGATCTGGTCTTTTCCCAAACAAGATCTGGTCTTTTCCCAAACAAGATCTGGTCTTTTCCCAAACAAGATCTGGCCTTTTCCCAAACAAGATCTGGTCTTTTCCCAAACAAGATCTGGCCTTTTCCCAAACAAGATCTGGTCTTTTCCCAAACAAGATCTGGTCTTTTCCCAAACAAGATCTGGTCTTTTCCCAAACAAGATCTGGCCTTTTCCCAAACAAGATCTGGCCTTTTCCCAAACAAGATCTGGCCTTTTCCCAAACAAGATCTGGTCTTTTCCCAAACAAGATCTGGTCTTTTCCCAAACAAGATCTGGTCTTTTCCCAAACAAGATCTGGCCTTTTCCCAAACAAGATCTGGCCTTTTCCCAAACAAGATCTGGCCTTTTCCCAAACAAGATCTGGTCTTTTCCCAAACAAGATCTGGTCTTTTCCCAAACAAGATCTGGTCTTTTCCCAAACAAGATCTGGTCTTTTCCCAAACAAGATCTGGCCTTTTCCCAAACAAGATCTGGCCTTTTCCCAAACAAGATCTGGCCTTTTCCCAAACAAGATCTGGTCTTTTCCCAAACAAGATCTGGCCTTTTCCCAAACAAGATCTGGCCTTTTCCCAAACAAGATCTGGCCTTTTCCCAAACAAGATCTGGCCTTTTCCCAAACAAGATCTGGCCTTTTCCCAAACAAGATCTGGTCTTTTCCCAAACAAGATCTGGCCTTTTCCCAAACAAGATCTGGCCTTTTCCCAAACAAGATCTGGTCTTTTCCCAAACAAGATCTGGCCTTTTCCCAAACAAGATCTGGCCTTTTCCCAAACAAGATCTGGCCTTTTCCCAAACAAGATCTGGCCTTTTCCCAAACAAGATCTGGCCTTTTCCCAAACAAGATGGCCTTCTGAAGCGTGGCAGAGGGACAAGATAACTTCCCCCTCTGAAGACAATCTGTGTCACAAGGTCACCATATGGACTCACGTTGTGGCAAACAAGGTCACCACATGGACTCACGTTGTGGCAAACAAGGTCACCACATGGACTCACGTTGTGGCAAACAAGGTCACCACATGGACTCACGTTGTGGCAAACAACATTCTGCTGGTGAAATACAAAACACTGACAAAATGATTTTCATGACAAAAATGGTTTTATTAGTAAAAAAAGCACAAAGTGAGAAATAAATAGTGTATATTTTCCACACAGTACGATGAGAGCGTTACTGAGATCGTTTACAAACAATGCAAATATTCTCTTCTAAAAGCGCTTGAAAATGTGCTTTAAAGTAAAACTGTCTTAGCGACAGACGAGGACACCTTTTTCTTTCTTCAAATAGTGAAAAACTGCTAGTAAGAGGTGGCTAACAAAGCCAGTAAAAAAAATAAAACATTCTCTAAATAAACATCTGACAAACAACCTTTTTACATGTCAAACTACAGCCACACTGTTGTTGTAGGCGTTAACACCGAGGAACTACTTTTCTGGCCTCTGCTCCCCCAACGACAAGGCAGCTTGAGCATTGGGAAAATATAATGCTCCATCATAAATATAATGCTCCATCATAAATATAATGCTCCATCATAAATATAATGCTCCATCTTAAATATAATGCTCCATCATATATAATGCTCCATCATAAATATAATGCTACATCATAAATATAATGCTCCATCATAAATATAATGCTCCATCATAAATATAATGCTCCATCTTAAATATAATGCTCCATCATATATAATGCTCCATCATAAATATAATGCTACATCATAAATATAATGCTCCATCATAAATATAATGCTCCATCTTAAATATGATGCTACATCATAAATATAATGCTCCATCATAAATATAATGCTCCATCATAAATATAATGCTCCATCATAAATATAATGCTACATCATAAATATAATGCTCCATCATAAATATAATGCTACATCATAAATATAATGCTACATCATAAATATAATGCTCCATCTTAAATATAATGCTACATCATAAATATAATGCTACATCATAAATATAATGCTCCATCTTAAATATAATGCTACATCATAAATATAATGCTCCATCATAAATATAATGCTCCATCTTAAATATAATGCTCCATCATATATAATGCTCCATCATAAATATAATGCTCCATCATAAATATAATGCTACATCATAAATATAATGCTCCATCTTAAATATAATGCTCCATCATAAATATAATGCTCCATCATAAATATAATGCTCCATCATAAATATAATGCTCCATCATAAATATAATGATCCATCATAAATATGATGCTACATCATAAATATAATGCTACATCATAAATATAATGCTCCATCTTAAATATAATGCTACATCATAAATATAATGCTCCATCTTAAATATAATGCTCCATCATAAATATAATGCTCCATCATAAATATAATGCTCCATCATAAATATAATGCTCCATCATAAATATAATGATCCATCATAAATATGATGCTACATCATAAATATAATGCTCCATCATAAATATAATGCTCCATCTTAAATATGATGCTACATCATAAATATAATGCTCCATCATAAATATAATGCTACATCTTAAATATAATGCTCCATCATAAATATAATGCTACATCATAAATATAATGCTCCATCATAAATATAATGCTCCATCATAAATATAATGCTACATCATAAATATAATGCTCCATCATAAATATAATGCTCCATCATAAATATAATGCTACATCATAAATATAATGCTCCATCATAAATATAATGCTCCATCATAAATATAATGCTCCATCTTAAATATGATGCTACATCATAAATATAATGCTCCATCATAAATATAATGCTACATCTTAAATATAATGCTCCATCATAAATATAATGCTCCATCATAAATATAATGCTCCATCATAAATATGATGCTCCATCATAAATATAATGCTACATCATAAATATAATGCTACATCATAAATATAATGCTCCATCATAAATATGATGCTCCATCTTAAATATAATGCTACATCATAAATATAATGCTCCATCTTAAATATAATGCTCCATCATAAATATAATGATCCATCATAAATATGATGCTCCATCATAAATATAATGCTACATCATAAATATAATGCTCCATCATAAATATGATGCTCCATCTTAAATATAATGCTACATCATAAATATAATGCTACATCTTAAATATAATGCTCCATCATAAATATAATGCTCCATCATAAATATGATGCTCCATCATAAATATAATGCTCCATCATAAATATAATGCTCCATCATAAATATAATGCTATATCATAAATATAATGCTCCATCATAAATATAATGCTACATCTTAAATATGATGCTCCATCATAAATATAATGCTCCATCATAAATATGATGCTCCATCTTAAATATAATGCTACATCATAAATATAATGCTCCATCTTAAATATAATGCTCCATCATAAATATAATGATCCATCATAAATATGATGCTCCATCATAAATATAATGCTACATCATAAATATAATGCTCCATCATAAATATGATGCTCCATCTTAAATATAATGCTACATCATAAATATAATGCTACATCTTAAATATAATGCTCCATCATAAATATAATGCTCCATCATAAATATGATGCTCCATCATAAATATAATGCTCCATCATAAATATAATGCTACATCTTAAATATAATGCTCCATCATAAATATAATGCTCCATCATAAATATGATGCTCCATCATAAATATGATGCTCCATCATAAATATAATGCTCCATCATAAATATAATGCTCCATCATAAATATAATGCTATATCATAAATATAATGCTATATCATAAATATAATGCTCCATCATAAATATAATGCTCCATCATAAATATAATGCTACATCTTAAATATGATGCTCCATCATAAATATAATGCTCCATCATAAATTTAATGCTACATCATAAATATAATGCTCCATCATAAATATAATGCTACATCATAAATATAATGCTCCATCATAAATATAATGCTACATCTTAAATATAATGCTCCATCATAAATATAATGCTCCATCATAAATATAATGCTCCATCATAAATATAATGCTATATCATAAATATAATGCTCCATCATAAATATAATGCTACATCATAAATATAATGCTACATCTTAAATATAATGCTATATCATAAATATAATGCTCCATCATAAATATAATGCTACATCATAAATATAATGCTACATCTTAAATATGATGCTCCATCATAAATATAATGCTCCATCATAAATATAATGCTCCATCATAAATATAATGCTACATCATAAATATAATGCTACATCTTAAATATGATGCTCCATCATAAATATAATGCTCCATCATAAATATATTGCTCCATCATAAATATAATGCTACATCTTAAATATGATGCTCCATCATAAATATAATGCTCCATCATAAATATATTGCTCCATCATAAATATAATGCTCCATCATAAATATAATGCTCCATCATAAATATAATGCTCCATCATAAATATAATGATCCATCATAAATATGATGCTCCATCATAAATATAATGCTACATCTTAAATATGATGCTCCATCATAAATATAATGCTCCATCATAAATATAATGCTACATCATAAATATAATGCTACATCTTAAATATGATGCTCCATCATAAATATAATGCTCCATCATAAATATATTGCTCCATCATAAATATAATGCTCCATCATAAATATAATGCTCCATCATAAATATAATATAATATAGGTTTTTATCCGCTGACGGCCATAAAGCGAATCGTCTTCATTAAACACTTGCAAAGACACTTGCGGTGTGTTAATGTTTGTGCTACGGTGTTTCCGGCTGTTTAAAGCTCTGAACCGGAAGTACAAGGGCCGTTTCGTCTTCTCACCATCCATAGCGGTTCTACTCGTGTGGATTCTTCATTCGTCAGTCCAAGCAACATTTTACAATATAACTAAAATAATTCTTACTTACTAAAGTGTCCCATGTGTGATGTCTGTAGGAGTGTTTTCATGCATATTTGTACGTGCTATCGTAATGTAATGATGCTGGTTAGCATTAGCTAATATGCTAACACGTTAACAAGTGTCTGTGTTAGAATTATTAATTTACAATGGCATTCTTTTTGTATTGTTTCACTTTCACAAATTCCTCAGTAAATTCAGCCAAACATCAGCGTGGAGTTATTGAGTCTGTTTAGCTGATTGGAGAGCTAGCTTGCGCAGCTAGTGCATCCATGACCATGACTGACGTTTTGTTTGATCAGCTGTTTTACTGCCGTGTTACAGACATAACAATTAAGGTATGTAAATAAACATTTACAAAATATGTATGTGTAAATAACTCATTTTACAACTTTTATATCTGCGGCTTATAGTCAGGTGCGGCTAATATATGGAAAAAAAATAATTTAAAAAAAATGTGTGGGTGTGTCTTGTACATACTTAGAGCATGTATATAAAACATTGTTGGAGGTCTATAGAGGGCTTTATAGGAAAAATATAGATGCATTGTTACCCACCTCTTATTGGCAGTTTTTCACTATCTAGAAGGCACATAAATAATGCAAGAAAAAAAAAGGTGCAGTTTTCCTTCAAATACATAGTAAAACTGTGAGGAAACTATTGACAGGATACGGGTAGAATGGACACAGAGTATAAAATAAATAAATATCTTGGCTCATGGGATCATCAGAAGCGTCTAACCTGCAACCTGTGCAGTGGTGTGCATGCACTGCCAATGGGCCCAGGCAGTGGATTCAAACAGCAGCATGTGGAGTCCTGAAAGAGCTCCTGCTTCAACTTCCTGCCTTTGTTTTGTACACCTCTCTCTTTGGACTGTCGGGAGGGCCCAGGTGTTCCAGGAGCCTCTTCTGGAACTGACTGGCCTGCGCCTCTCTCTTTGGTCTGTCGGGAGGGCCCAGGTGTTCCAGGAGCCTCTTCTGGAACTGACTGGCCTGCACCTCTCTCTTTGGACTGTCGGGAGGGCCCAGGTGTTCCAGGAGCCTCTTCTGGAACTGGAACTGACGGGCCTGCACCTCTCTCTTTGGACTGTCGGGAGGGCCCAGGTGTTCCAGGAGCCTCTTCTGGAACTGGAACTGACTGGCCTGCACCTCTCTCTTTGGTCTGTCGGGAGGGCCCAGGTGTTCCAGGAGCCTCTTCTGGAACTGACTGGCCTGCACCTCTCTCTTTGGTCTGTCGGGAGGGCCCAGGTGTTCCAGGAGCCTCTTCTGGAACTGACTGGCCTGCACCTCTCTCTTTGGTCTGTCGGGAGGGCCCAGGTGTTCCAGGAGCCTCTTCTGGAACTGACTGGCCTGCACCTCTCTCTTTGGTCTGTCGGGAGGGCCCAGGTGTTCCAGGAGCCTCTTCTGGAACTGACTGGCCTGCGCCTCTCTCTTTGGACTGTCGGGAGGGCCCAGGTGTTCCAGGAGCCTCTTCTGGAACTGGAACTGACTGGCCTGCGCCTCTCTCTTTGGTCTGTCGGGAGGGCCCAGGTGTTCCAGGAGCCTCTTCTGGAACTGGAACTGACTGGCCTGCACCTCTCTCTTTGGTCTGTCGGGAGGGCCCAGGTGTTCCAGGAGCCTCTTCTGGAACTGACTGGCCTGCAAGCACAAGATAAGCCTTTCAAGGACACTCAGCTGACCTTGAGCTGGTGTTTCACCCACCAGTCTTACTTCTTCAAATAGTCAGACAAATGTCCTTTTAAAAGGGACTATTATACACATACAGTACATATCAAAATAATTGATATATACAATATTAAGTAGCAAATTATTATATATATTAATATTTGATATAATATTAACTTGCTAATTATTATATGTTTATATTAATACTAATATTAACAAGACGTATATATTTATACGACTATTTATGAATATTAATATTCTATATATAATATTAAGTAGCAAATTATTATACATATTAATATTATTATTATATATGATGTATATATTAATACTAATATTTATATCATATAGTATGTATATGATTATTGATATTATATATAAAAATATAATATTAAGTTGCAAATTGTATTTATATGTATATATAATATTTATTTTTGAACCAAAAAATGATTGCATGAACACTAATGGCTCGTAGTGATGCGCGATACCACTGATATTCTTTTTGATCCGATACCGAGTCAAATGTGTTTGGTATCGGCAATACTGATCCGATACTGTGTGCTAGTGTGCTGCTTCACCACTTTAGTCATATTTTTGGCGCTTCATAAAGCTTTAGGTCCAGACTTCTCCTGTTTGTTTGAGATTGTCAGATATTTGTATTGTTTTCTTTACAGATGGTTAAGAGACACGGACTTAAACAACCTTTTTAGTTACCTTGCACTCAGTGTTGGGTTAGTTACTGAAAACCAGTAACTAGTTACAGTTACTAGTTACTTTATTTCAAAAGTAACTCAGTTACTAACTCAATTACTTACACCAAAAAGTAATGCGTTACTGTGAAAAGTAACTATTTAGTTACTTAATTTGTTCTTGTTTTTTTTAAATACTCCAATGAATGCCCTTTTAGCCTTGATTTCAGTCCTGTTATCCCAGGGACCCCAACAAGTTCCATTCAGTCCTGTTATCCCAGGGACCCCAACAAGTTCCATTCAGTCCTGTTATCCCAGGGACCCAACAAGTTCCATTCAGTCCTGTTATCCCAGGGACCCCAACAAGTTCCATTCAGTCCTGTTATCCCAGGGACCCCAACACGTTCCATTCAGTCCTGTTATCCCAGGGACCCCAACAAGTTCCATTCAGTCCTGTTATCCCAGGGACCCCAACAAGTTCCATTCAGTCCTGTTATCCCAGGGACCCCAACAAGTTCCATTCAGTCCTGTTATCCCAGGGACCCCAACAAGTTCCATTCAGTCCTGTTATCCCAGGGACCCAACAAGTTCCATTCAGTCCTGTTATCCCAGGGACCCAACAAGTTCCATTCAGTCCTGTTATCCCAGGGACCCCAACACGTTCCATTCAGTCCTGTTATCCCAGGGACCCCAACAAGTTCCATTCAGTCCTGTTATCCCAGGGACCCCAACAAGTTCCTTTCAGTCCTGTTATCCCAGGGACCCCAACAAGTTCCATTCAGTCCTGTTATCCCAGGGACCCCAACAAGTTCCATTCAGTCCTGTTATCCCAGGGACCCCAACAAGTTCCATTCAGTCCTGTTATCCCAGGGACCCAACAAGTTCCATTCAGTCCTGTTATCCCAGGGACCCCAACAAGTTCCATTCAGTCCTGTTATCCCAGGGACCCAACAAGTTCCATTCAGTCCTGTTATCCCAGGGACCCAACAAGTTCCATTCAGTCCTGTTATCCCAGGGACCCAACAAGTCATACAAATGTTGTCCTATAGTACATTTTTGGGGTCCCACTTTTTTGTAAGCGTTTTGAAAAAAAAAAGGATAAACGTGTGCAATATCCTCTTGTAGCTCACATTCTATATTGTGTTTTGGAAAAAGGTTGTCATAAACGTTACTTCATTCATTAAAACAAATAATAAAGAAAGAAAACAAATGTGTATACATAAGTAAATGTATTTAGTTATAAACATTCATTCACTTTCTTCTTTCCTTCATGGATGTAAACTTGACTGCTGCTGCTAGTTTTTTATATGTTTTTATTGAATAAGTTGTAGGTGTATTTATTTCAGGGCATACATACATTTGATATTTAACGCTTAAATCCCTGGAGTCTACATCCACTTCACATACATCCACTTCACATCCATCCCTCATTTCAAAATGGTTTACTTTTTTTTATGTTGGTTTTTTTGTTTGTTTGTTTTCTAACCTTTTTTGTCAAACAAAACTATGTTTTTAATGGCAAACACACAAAATATGCAACATCTTCCACCAAAAATATTTTTCAAAGTGTAATATTTGATGTGAAGTAATGGGAACCTTGGATAGGTCAATAATTCATAATAACATTGATTTTGATTTAATATTATGTTTTGAGCAATGACAGTTTGAAAGAAATTGATTAAAGTGGACCCCGACTTAAACAAGTGGAAAAACGTATTGGGTTGTTACCATTTAGTGGTCAATTGGGGTGTTACCATTTAGTGGTCAATTGTACGGAATATGTACTGTACTGTGCAATCTACTAATAAAAGCCTCAATCAATCAATACACTCCCTCGCTCTCTCGCTCTCTCGCTCCCTCGCTCCCTCGCTCTCTCTCTCTCTCTCTCTCTCTCTCTCTCTCTCTCTCTGCCCCTCCCTCACCAATGCTGCTGCGTGCGCACAATTTGTCTAGTTTTTAACCCCTTCTTTACCCTGATCGTACATTGAAAATACACGCAACCCTAACTCAAAATGCCGGACATTTGAGGCACTTTAGAAACTTCGCCCTGACCGCCCCGCAAAAGAAGACATGTCCGGGGAAAAGAGGACGTGTGGTCAGTCTAGAATATTTAAATGTGCTTTATAAATAAAGTTGATTTGATTTGATTTGATCTCCATGTTAAGAAACTCGGCTTCAGCTGCACCATGTCTTGTTTGTAAGCACAGACACGCCCCCCCCACCCCCCCCCCCCACACCCAGACCCACACACAGACACACACAGACACGCCCCCACCTCCCCACACCCACACCCAGACACACACACAGGTAAGAAAGTGTATTACAACTGAGTACTTGTGTGATGTTGTCATTACTGCCACAAGTTGTAAGAAAGTGTATTACAACTGAGTACTTGTGTGATGTTGTCATTACTGCCACAAGTGGTAAGAAATTGTATTACAACTGAGTACTTGTGTGATGATGTCATTACTGCCACAAGTGGTAAGAAAGTGTATTACAACTGAGTACTTGTGTGATGTTGTCATTACTGCCACAAGTGGTAAGAAAGTGTATTACAACTGAGTACTTGTGTGATGTTGTCATTACTGCCACAAGTGGTGTAAAAGTGTATTACACCTGAGTACTTGTGTGATGTTGTCATTACTGCCACAAGTGGTGTAAAAGTGTATTACACCTGAGTACTTGTGTGATGATGTCATTACTGCCACAAGTGGTGTAAAAGTGTATTACAACTGAGTACTTGTGTGATGTTGTCATTACTGCCACAAGTGGTGTAAAAGTGTATTACACCTGAGTATTTGTGTGATGTTGTCATTACTGTCACAAGTGGTGTAAAAGTGTATTACACCTGAGTACTTGTGTGATGATGTCATTACTGCCACAAGTGGTGTAAAAGTGTATTACACCTGAGTACTTGTGTGATGTTGTCATTACTGCCACAAGTGGTAAGAAAGTGTATTACAACTGAGTATTTGTGTGATGTTGTCATTACTGCCACAAGTGGTAAGAAAGTGTATTACAACTGAGTATTTGTGTGATGTTGTCATTACTGCCACAAGTGGTAAGAAAGTGTATTACAACTGAGTACTTGTGTGATGTTGTCATTACTGCCACAAGTGGTAAGAAAGTGTATTACACCTGAGTACTTGTGTGATGTTGTCATTACTGCCAAGAGTGGTGTAAAAGTGTATTACACCTGAGTACTTGTGTGATGATGTCATTACTGCCACAAGTGGTGTAAAAGTGTATTACACCTGAGTACTTGTGTGATGTTGTCATTACTGCCACAAGTGGTGTAAAAGTGTATTACACCTGAGTACTTGTGTGATGTTGTCATTAGTGCCACAAGTGGTAAGAAAGTGTATTACAACTGAGTACTTGTGTGATGTTGTCATTACTGCCACAAGTGGTAAGAAAGTGTATTACAACTGAGTATTTGTGTGATGTTGTCATTACTGCCACAAGTGGTGTAAAAGTGTATTACACCTGAGTATTTGTGTGATGTTGTCATTACTGCCACAAGTGGTAAGAAAGTGTATTACAACTGAGTATTTGTGTGATGTTGTCATTACTGCCACAAGTGGTAAGAAAGTGTATTACAACTGAGTATTTGTGTGATGTTGTCATTACTGCCACAAGTGGTAAGAAAGTGTATTACAACTGAGTATTTGTGTGATGTTGTCATTACTGCCACAAGTGGTAAGAAAGTGTATTACAACTGAGTATTTGTGTGATGTTGTCATTACTGCCACAAGTGGTAAGAAAGTGTATTACAATTGAGTATTTGTGTGATGTTGTCATTACTGCCACAAGTGGTAAGAAAGTGTATTACAACTGAGTACTTGTGTGATGTTGTCATTACTGCCACAAGTGGTAAGAAAGTGTATTACAACTGAGTACTTGTGTGATGTTGTCATTACTGCCACAAGTGGTGTAAAAGTGTATTACACCTGAGTATTTGTGTGATGTTGTCATTACTGCCACAAGTGGTGTAAAAGTGTATTACAACTGAGTATTTGTGTGATGTTGTCATTACTGCCACAAGTGGTAAGAAAGTGTATTACAACTGAGTACTTGTGTGATGTTGTCATTACTGCCACACGTGGTAAGAAAGTGTATTACAACTGAGTACTTGTGTGATGTTGTCATTACTGCCACAAGTGGTAAGAAAGTGTATTACAACTGAGTATTTGTGTGATGTTGTCATTACTGCCACAAGTGGTAAGAAAGTGTATTACACCTGAGTATTTGTGTGATGTTGTCATTACTGCCACAAGTGGTAAGAAAGTGTATTACAACTGAGTATTTGTGTGATGTTGTCATTACTGCCACAAGTGGTAAGAAAGTGTATTACAACTGAGTATTTGTGTGATGTTGTCATTACTGCCACAAGTGGTAAGAAAGTGTATTACAACTGAGTACTTGTGTGATGTTGTCATTACTGCCACAAGGGGTGTAAAAGTGTATTACACCTGAGTACTTGTGTGATGTTGTCATTACTGCCACAAGTGGTGTAAAAGTGTATTACACCTGAGTACTTGTGTGATGTTGTCATTACTGCCACAAGTGGTAAGAAAGTGTATTACAACTGAGTATTTGTGTGATGTTGTCATTACTGCCACAAGTGGTAAGAAAGTGTATTACAACTGAGTATTTGTGTGATGTTGTCATTACTGCAACAAGTGGTAAGAAAGTGTATTACAACTGAGTATTTGTGTGATGTTGTCATTACTGCCACAAATGGTAAGAAAGTGTATTACACCTGAGTACTTGTGTGATGTTGTCATTATTGCCACAAGTGGTAAGAAATTGTATTACAACTGAATATTTGTGTGATGTTGTCATTACTGCCACAAGTGGTGTAAAAGTGTATTACACCTGAGTATTTGTGTGATGTTGTCATTACTGCCACAAGTGGTAAGAAATTGTATTACAACTGAATACTTGTGTGATGTTGTCATTACTGCCACAAGTGGTAAGAAAGTGTATTACAACTGAGTACTTGTGTGATGTTGTCATTACTGCCACAAGTGGTGTAAAAGTGTATTACACCTGAGTATTTGTGTGATGTTGTCATTACTGCCACAAGTGGTGTAAAAGTGTATTACAACTCAGTATTTGTGTGATGTTGTCATTACTGCCACAAGTGGTAAGAAAGTGTATTACAACTGAGTACTTGTGTGATGTTGTCATTACTGCCACAAGTGGTAAGAAAGTGTATTACAACTGAGTATTTGTGTGATGTTGTCATTACTGCCACAAGTGGTAAGAAAGTGTATTACAACTGAGTATTTGTGTGATGTTGTCATTACTGCCACAAGTGGTAAGAAAGTGTATTACAACTGAGTACTTATGTGATGTTGTCATTACTGCCACAAGTGGTAAGAAAGTGTATTACAACTGAGTACTTGTGTGATGTTGTCATTACTGCCACAAGTGGTAAGAAAGTGTATTACACCTGAGTATTTGTGTGATGTTGTCATTACTGCCACAAGTGGTGTAAAAGTGTATTACAACTGAGTATTTGTGTGATGTTGTCATTACTGCCACAAGTGGTAAGAAAGTGTATTACAACTGAGTACTTGTGTGATGTTGTCATTACTGCCACAAGTGGTAAGAAAGTGTATTACAACTGAGTATTTGTGTGATGTTGTCATTACTGCCACAAGTGGTAAGAAAGTGTATTACAACTGAGTATTTGTGTGATGTTGTCATTACTGCCACAAGTGGTAAGAAAGTGTATTACAATTGAGTATTTGTGTGATGTTGTCATTACTGCCACAAGTGGTAAGAAAGTGTATTACAACTGAGTACTTGTGTGATGTTGTCATTACTGCCACAAGTGGTAAGAAAGTGTATTACAACTGAGTACTTGTGTGATGTTGTCATTACTGCCACAAGTGGTGTAAAAGTGTATTACACCTGAGTATTTGTGTGATGTTGTCATTACTGCCACAAGTGTTGTAAAAGTGTATTACAACTGAGTATTTGTGTGATGTTGTCATTACTGCCACAAGTGGTAAGAAAGTGTATTACAACTGAGTACTTGTGTGATGTTGTCATTACTGCCACAAGTGGTAAGAAAGTGTATTACAACTGAGTACTTGTGTGATGTTGTCATTACTGCCACAAGTGGTAAGAAAGTGTATTACAACTGAGTATTTGTGTGATGTTGTCATTACTGCCACAAGTGGTAAGAAAGTGTATTACACCTGAGTATTTGTGTGATGTTGTCATTACTGCCACAAGTGGTAAGAAAGTGTATTACAACTGAGTATTTGTGTGATGTTGTCATTACTGCCACAAGTGGTAAGAAAGTGTATTACAACTGAGTATTTGTGTGATGTTGTCATTACTGCCACAAGTGGTAAGAAAGTGTATTACAACTGAGTACTTGTGTGATGTTGTCATTACTGCCACAAGTGGTGTAAAAGTGTATTACACCTGAGTACTTGTGTGATGTTGTCATTACTGCCACAAGTGGTGTAAAAGTGTATTACACCTGAGTACTTGTGTGATGTTGTCATTACTGCCACAAGTGGTAAGAAAGTGTATTACAACTGAGTATTTGTGTGATGTTGTCATTACTGCCACAAGTGGTAAGAAAGTGTATTACAACTGAGTATTTGTGTGATGTTGTCATTACTGCCACAAGTGGTAAGAAAGTGTATTACAACTGAGTATTTGTGTGATGTTGTCATTACTGCCACAAATGGTAAGAAAGTGTATTACACCTGAGTACTTGTGTGATGTTGTCATTATTGCCACAAGTGGTAAGAAATTGTATTACAACTGAGTATTTGTGTGATGTTGTCATTACTGCCACAAGTGGTGTAAAAGTGTATTACACCTGAGTATTTGTGTGATGTTGTCATTACTGCCACAAGTGGTAAGAAATTGTATTACAACTGAGTACTTGTGTGATGTTGTCATTACTGCCACAAGTGGTGTAAAAGTGTATTACACCGGAGTATTTGTGTGATGTTGTCATTACTGCCACAAGTGGTGTAAAAGTGTATTACAACTCAGTATTTGTGTGATGTTGTCATTACTGCCACAAGTGGTAAGAAAGTGTATTACAACTGAGTACTTGTGTGATGTTGTCATTACTGCCACAAGTGGTAAGAAAGTGTATTACAACTGAGTACTTGTGTGATGTTGTCATTACTGCCACAAGTGGTAAGAAAGTGTATTACAACTGAGTATTTGTGTGATGTTGTCATTACTGCCACAAGTGGTAAGAAAGTGTATTACAACTGAGTACTTGTGTGATGTTGTCATTACTGCCACAAGTGGTAAGAAAGTGTATTACAACTGAGTACTTGTGTGATGTTGTCATTACTGCCACAAGTGGTAAGAAAGTGTATTACACCTGAGTACTTGTGTGATGTTGTCATTACTGCCACAAGTGGTATAAAGTGTATTACAACTGAGTATTTGTGTGATGTTGTCATTACTGCCACAAGTGGTATAAAGTGTATTACAACTGAGTACTTGTGTGATGTTGTCATTACTGCCACAAGTGGTATAAAGTGTATTACAACTGAGTATTTGTGTGATGTTGTCATTACTGCCACAAGTGGTATAAAGTGTATTACAACTGAGTATTTGTGTGATGTTGTCATTACTGCTACAAGTGGTATAAAGTGTATTACAACTGAGTATTTGTGTGATGATGTCATTACTGCCACAAGTGGTAAGAAAGTGTATTACAACTGAGTATTTGTGTGATGTTGTCATTACTGCCACAAGTGGTAAGAAAGTGTATTACAACTGAGTACTTGTGTGATGTTGTCATTACTGCCATAAGTGGTAAGAAAGTGTATTACAACTGAGTACTTGTGTGATGTTGTCATTACTGCCACAAGTGGTAAGAAAGTGTATTACACCTGAGTACTTGTGTGATGTTGTCATTACTGCCACAAGTGGTGTAAAAGTGTATTACACCTGAGTACTTGTGTGATGTTGTCATTACTGCCACAAGTGGTGTAAAAGTGTATTACAACTGAGTATTTGTGTGATGTTGTCATTACTGCCACAAGTGGTAAGAAAGTGTATTACAACTGAGTACTTGTGTGATGTTGTCATTATTGCCACAAGTGGTAAGAAAGTTTATTACAACTGAGTACTTGTGTGATGTTGTCATTATTGCCACAAGTGGTAAGAAAGTGTATTACAACTGAGTACTTGTGTGATGTTGTCATTACTGCCACAAGTGGTAAGAAAGTGTATTACAACTGAGTATTTGTGTGATGTTGTCATTACTGCCACAAGTGGTGTAAAAGTGTATTACACCTGAGTACTTGTGTGATGTTGTCATTACTGCCACAAGTGGTGTAAAAGTGTATTACACCTGAGTACTTGTGTGATGTTGTCATTACTGCCACAAGTGGTGTAAAAGTGTATTACACCTGAGTACTTGTGTGATGTTGTCATTACTGCCACAAGTGGTGTAAAAGTGTATTACAACTGAGTACTTGTGTGATGTTGTCATTACTGCCACGAATGGTAAGAAAGTGTATTACAACTGAGTACTTGTGTGATGTTGTAATTACTGCCACAAGTGGTAAGAAAGTGTATTACAACTGAGTACTTGTGTGATGTTGTCATTACTGCCACAAGTGGTAAGAAAGGGTATTACAACTGAGTACTTGTGTGATGTCGTCATTACTGCCACAAGTGGTGGACACATGTATTACAACTGAGTACTTTTGTGATGTTGTCATTACTGCCACAAGTGGTAAGAAAGTGTATTACAACTGAGTACCACTGTGGCCCATACGGACTACAGCTGAGAAACAGATATTTTTTGTCGTTGACTCTCTCGGGTCCCTATGGTTAAGAAACACAGATTAAGACAAGATCTCAATTATTTTGTTACTTGTTCCTGATAATGATATACATGATCTCAAATAACTTATCAAAGTATCAAAAGCCTCGATATTATGATTAGGGAACTGATATCACAGCATTAGCAACTGGTATCGGTGGTATCGGTATTTCAGTATCGATCTGCACATCACTAATGGCTAGTTTATTGTGTCAATGTCCAAATATTCCCACATATAAGATTCTACACCAAAAATCATCTATTTATTATTATTCCGCCCAAAACTTTGGCGCACTCCACAGCCCAAATATTCCATCCCATCACAACCGTTCAAGTGTCAAAACGTTCGTCTTGACTGAGAATCGTGAGCCCCCCCAATGTGTATATGTTTAAAATATATATATATATATATATATATATATATATATATATATATATATATATATATATATATATATATATATATATATATATATATACATATATATATATATATATATATATATATATATATACTGTATATACATATATATATATATATATGTGTATGTACATATGGGGGCCATTTAGTATATATATATATATATATATATATATATATATATATATATATATACAGTATATACTGTATATATCTGCACAATATGGAAGGCCCTGTCAGGCATGATTGCGGCACAAATGAGTTAGCATGTGAGTGAATACATGAGTGAGGCACAAATGAGTTAGCATGTGAGTGAATACATGAGTGAGGCACAAATGAGTTAGCATGTGAGTGAATACATGAGTGAGGCACAGAAGGTAATAGTCAGTCATACCAGAGGAGCCAAGCAGCTGCTGGTTGATTAAAGAGACGCCAAGAAGAGACAAAGCAACTTGTGTGTCTGTCTGGATGGACTACAAGAAAGCCGAGGACTCAATGCCACACACATGATACTGGAATGCCACACACATGATACTGGAATGCCACACACATGATACTGGAATGCCACACACATGATACTGGAATGCCACACACATGATACTGGAATGCCACACACATGATACTGGAATGCCACACACATGATACTGGAATGCCACACACATGATACTGGAATGCCACACACATGATACTGGAATGCCACACACATGATACTGGAATGCCACACACATGATACTGGAATGCCACACACATGATACTGGAATGCCACACACATGATACTGGAATGCCACACACATGATACTGGAATGCCACACACATGATACTGGAATGCCACACACATGATACTGGAATGCCACACACATGATACTGGAATGCCACACACATGATACTGGAATGCCACACACATGATACTGGAATGCCACACACATGATACTGGAATGCCACACACATGATACTGGAATGCCACACACATGATACTGGAATGCCACACACATGATACTGGAATGCCACACACATGATACTGGAATGCCACACAGATGATACTGGAATGCCACACACATGATACTGGAATGCCACACACATGATACTGGAATGCCACACACATGATACTGGAATGCCACACAGATGATACTGGAATGCCACACACATGATACTGGAATGCCACACACATGATACTGGAATGCCACACACATGATACTGGAATGCCACACACATGATACTGGAATGCCACACAGATGATACTGGAATGCCACACACATGATACTGGAAGTCTGAGGGCCTTCATCCAGAACTTCCTGGAAATGTGGAAGACAACCATTTTTCTTTTTTTTTCTTTTTTCATTTATTTCAGGCAATGATATAAAAAAAAAGTACAAAGTTGACCACACATAATAATATAACTGAATATAGTACAAAAGGTAATGTACAGTATGCAATGCATGATTGTACAGTTTTGCCTGAAAAGGAAGAAGATCATTTATTTAATCTCACCCCCACTTCTCCATTCAGTGATTAATCACATGACTTTCACTCTTACTTAGTTTAAGGATTATAATACACATGTTGTATCATAGTGGCATTACCACAATCATTATTACACTGTAACAATCATTTGTAGGAAGAATGAATATACCAACAATGGTAATAGACAACATACCAACAATGGTAATAGACAACATAACAATAATGGTAATAGACAACATAGCAACAATGGTAATAGACAACATAACAATAATGGTAATAGACAAAATACCAACAATGGTAATAGACAAAATACCAACAATGGTAATAGACAAAATACCAACAATGGTAATAGACAAAATACCAACAATGGTAATAGACAACATACCAACAATGGTAATAGACAACATACCAACAATGTTAATAGACAACATACCAACAATGGTAATAGACAACATACCAACAATGGTAATAGACAAAATACCAACAATGGTAATAGACAACATAGCAACAATGGTAATAGACAAAATACCAACAATGGAAATAGACAACATAGCAACAATGGTAAAAGACAACATACCAACAATGGACATAGACAACATAGCAACAATGGTAATAGACAAAATACCAACAATGGTAATAGACAACATACCAACAATGGTAATAGACAACATATCAACAAGGGTGATGGACAAAATACCAACAATGGTAATAGACAACATACCAACAATGGTAATAGACAACATATCAACAAGGGTGATGGACAAAATACCAACAATGGTAATAGACAACATAGCAACAATGGTAATAGACAAAATACCAACAATGGTAATAGACAACATACCAACAATGGTAATAGACAAAATACCAACAATGGAAATAGACAACATAGCAACAATGGTAATAGACAACATAGCAACAATGGTAATAGACAAAATACCAACAATGGAAATAGACAACATACCAACAATGGTAATAGACAAAATACCAACAATGGTAATAGACAACATACCAACAATGGTAATAGACAACATACCAACAATGGTAATAGACAACATACCAACAATGGTAATAGACAACATACCAACAATGGTCATAGACAAAATACCAACAATGGTAATAGACAAGATACCAACAATGGTAATAGACAAAATACCAACAATGGAAATAGACAACATACCAACAATGGTAATAGACAAAATACCAACAATGGTAATAGACAAGATACCAACAATGGTAATAGACAAAATACCAACAATGGAAATAGACAACATACCAACAATGGTAATAGACAAAATACCAACAATGGTAATAGACAACATAGCAACAATGGAAATAGACAACATAGCAACAATGGTAATAGACAACATACCAACAATGGTAATAGACAACATACCAACAATGGTAATAGACAACATACCAACAATGGTAATAGACAACATAGCAACAATGGTAAAAGACAACATACCAACAATGGTAATAGACAACATACCAACAATGGTAATAGACAAAATACCAACAATGGAAATAGACAACATAGCAACAATGGTAATAGACAACATAGCAACAATTGATTGATTGATTGATTGATTGAAACTTGTATTAGTAGATTGCACAGTACAGTACATATTCCGTACAATTGACCACTAAATGGTAACACCCCAATAAGTTTTTCAACTTGTTTAAGTCGGGGTCCACGTTCATCAATTCATGGTACAAATATATACTATCAGCATAATACAGTCATCACACAAGTTAATCATCAGAGTATATATTTTGAATGATTTACATTATTTACAATCCGGGGTGTGGGATGTGGAGGGTGGGGGCAACGGGGGGGGGGGGGGGGGGGGGGGGTTAGGTTTGGTTGATATCATCACTTCCGTCATCAACAATTTCATCATCAGAGAAATGGACATTAAAAGAGTGTAGGTGTGACTTGGTAGGATATGTACAGCGAGCAGAGAACATAGTGAGTTCAGAAAGCATGAGAACAAATATATACATTTGATTATTTACAGTCCGGGGAGGTGGGATGTGGTGGGGGGAGGGTGTTAGTTTAGGGTTGAAGTTGCCTGGAGGTGTTCTTTTAGTGCGGTTTTGAAGGAGGCTAGAGATGCACTTTCTTTTACACCTGTTGGGTGTCAGGGAGGTGTAGCGGATTTTATAGACTAGGCTCAGTGCAAGTTGTTTTACTCTGTCCTCCACCCTGAGCCAGCCCCCTTTGGAGAAGTGGGTAGGAGTGAGGTGTGTCAATATACAAACCTCTCCATATCCCACATTTCTCAACCGATTTGAACTGCTCCAACATCCACACACCCCCCTCACCCTGGAAATTCACGCATTTCACCTCCGCTCACCCGTATGGGCGGTTCGGCAGCTTGCGCACATAGGGCATTGACACGCAATTCCTACCGGAACTGCAAATACTAGTGTTGCTATTAGTGCTTTAACTCGGGCTGGGCGATACGGCTGACAACTGTATCACAATATAAGCGTTTTATTTTGGCTGATATCGATAATTATTGATACTTTAGATGGCTGTGAGGCATACGCATAGAAAATTAGCTAAAAAAGCTAGCATGCTAACGTAAAATGCTTACAGTTAACATGGGTCATGCACCAAAGTAAGGTGTACGCATGCGAAAATAGAAAATAAAGTTAACATGCCAATGTTAGCATGCCAACAGTTAGCATGTGTCATGTACCAAATCATAAGACTCTGGGGTAAACGGTTGCAAAAATAGCAAAACAAAGTGAGCATGTTAAAGTTAATATGCTAGCATGCTAATTTTAGCATGCCAACAGTTAGTATGTGTTGTCATGTATCAAATCATATGACTCTGGGAGAAAGGCTTTCAAAATTAGCAAAAAAAAGTGAGCATCCATCCATCCATCCATTTTCTACCGCTTATTCCCTTCGGGGTCGCGGGGGGCGCTACAATCGGGCAGAAGGCGGGGTACACCCTGGACAAGTCGCCAACTGTTAAAGTTATTATGTTAGCATGCTAACTTTATCATGCTAACAGTTAGCATGTGTCATGTACCAAATCATACGTCTGTGGGGTAAACGGTTGCAAAATTAGCAAATTAGAGTGAGCATGTTAAAGTTATTATGTTAGCATGTGTCATGTACCAAATCATATGACTCTGGGGTAAACGGTTGCAAAATTAGCCCAAAAAATTAAGCATGTTAAAGTTATTATGTTAGCATGCTAACAGTTAGCATGTGTCATGTCCCAAGTAATAAGGTGTGTCCTAAGTTCTTGATAAGTCCAACCTGTGGGGCGGATGGAATATTTCAGCAAAGTGCGATTGTGTCGGTGCTTCTTTTCAGGAGCATGTTTGAGTGAGCTTCTCACCGCGTTCGTTTGTGGCGTGCTGCTGCTCGGCCTCGCCGTGGTCTGCTGTGGCGTGCTGCTGCTCGGCCTCGCCGTGGTCTGCTGTGGCGTGCTGCTGCTCGGCCTCGCCGTGGTCTGCTGTGGCGTGCTGCTGCTCGGCCTCGCTGTGGTCTGCTGTGGCGTGCTGCTGCTCGGCCTCGCCGTGGTCTGCTGTGGCGTGCTGCTGCTCGGCCTCGCCGTGGTCTGCTGTGGCGTGCTGCTGCTCGGCCTCGCCGTGGTCTGCTGTGGCGTGCTGCTGCTCGGCCTCGCCGTGGTCTGCTGTGGCGTGCTGCTGCTCGGCCCCGCCGTGGTCTGCTGTGGCGTGCTGCTGCTCGGCCTCGCCGTGGTCTGCTGTGGCGTGCTGCTGCTCGGCCCCGCCGTGGTCTGCTGTGGCGTGCTGCTGCTCGGCCTCGCCGTGGTCTGCTGTGGCGTCTTGGGCTTGGCGCAGTAGACCTCCAGATGATGCAGATCGCAGCCGTTGGATCGGCAACACTTGTCCACGATGCCCTTGCCCCTGGGCCGGGATCCGTAGCCGGACCACGCACCTTTACCTGCCGCAAGACACACACAGAGACCGTTAGGACGCCACTTCTTGAAGTCCAGCTCACCTTTTTCCACGGAGGGCCGCACACTATAAAATGAAAGCATTTTGCTATTTTTCATGATCAAAAGCAATATACCTATTTTTTTTACCTCCAGGGGTCCCCAGGCAGTTTGCACCTGCAAGGGATTCTTAAGTCTTAAAAATGTTCAAAATAAATCTTTTTTTTCAATGCTTAAATCTGTAGATCAACTTCAGGTGGCTTGATATAAAGTTGATTTGGTTTTATGCCTTTTTGTCAAAACCCTGCTTTAATATTTGCTGGAATATTTGATGTGACGTCTTTGGAGCTTTAAATAGATTCATTATAATACTAATAATAATAATAATACATTTTATTTGGTATAGCGCTTTTCAGAGTAGGCCTACTCCAAGATGCTTTACAGGGTGAAAATTCAAATATAAACAGTTCAAAGTAATAATACATAATAGAGGAAATATAAAAGCAGTACATAGTAATAATACATAATAACACTGGACATGACAAGACACAGAACACTAATTACTAATCACAGGTTAAAAGCAGATCTGAAGAGGTGTGTTTTGAGAAGGCTTTTGAAGGTAGGAAGGTCTGGGCAGTCACAGATGGGTTTGGGAAGAGAGTTCCAGAGGGTGGGAGCAGCGATGGAGAAAGCTCTACCACCCCAGGTCCGGAGCTTGGTTCTGAGTGGTGGGGAGAGGAGGTTGGCATCAGAAGAGCGGAGGCTGCGTGAAGGGGTATGGTGGTGAAGCAGGTTGGTGAGGTATCAGGGGGCCTCGTTGTGGAGGTTTTTTTGGGTGAGAAGGAGGACTTAAAAGTGGATCCGGTGAGGAACGGGGAGCCAGTGGAGTTTCTGAAGGACCGGGGTGATGTGCTCACGGGAGCGGGTGTGGGTGAGCAGGCGGGCGGCAGAGTTTTGAACGTGTTGGAGTTTATTGAGTATTTTGGAAGATGAGCCATAGAGGATGCTGTTGCAGTAATCGAGTCTGGAGGTGATGAAGGCATGGATCAGGGTTTCAGCGGCAGAGAAGGAGAGAGATGGACTGATACGGGCAATATTTTGCGAGGTGGAAGAAAGCAGATCTCCTTTTGATGTGGTTGACGTGGTGTTCAAAAGAGAGGTTATTGTCCAGAATGACTCTGAGGTTGCGGATGTGAGTGGATGGGGACAGAGTGGAGTTGTCCACAGAGAGGTGGAAGTTGTGAGCAGTTTTGGTGAGGGATTTGTGGCCGATGATGAGCATGTCTGATTTGTCGCAGTTGAGTTGGAGGAAGTTGGAGTGCATCCATGATTTGATTTCAGTGAGGCAGTCGGTCAGGGTGGAGAGTTACGGAGGAGATGGATTTTGTGGAGATGTATAGCTGGACGTTGTCTGCGTAGCAGTGGAATTGGAGGTGATGGCAACGGATGATGTTACCGAGGGGGAGCATGTACAGGATGAAGAGAAGTGGACCAAGCACCGAACCCTGGGGGACACCTTGTGACAGAGGGGCAGTGGAGGAGGTGCTGTTGTTTACACTGATGTATTGTAGTCTGTTAGTGAGATATGACCTGAACCAGGAGAGGGCGTAGCCAGTGATGTTGAGGGATGATTCCAGGCGGGAAAGGAGGGTGGTGTGGCTGATGGTGTCAAAAGCTGCTGTGAGGTCAAGGAGGAGGAGAATACTGAGGTGGCCGGAGTCTGAGGAGAGAAGGAGGTCATTGGTGACTTTGAGAAGGGCTGTTTCAATGCTGTGACGTGCGTGGAAGCCGGATTGAAATGGTTCTAACAGATCATTGGAAGTGAGGTGAGTTTTGAGCTGAGTGGCGACGGCATGTTCCAGTGTTTTGGACAGGAAGGGAATGTTGGATATGGGCCAAAAGTTGCTCATGGTGTCAGGGTTGAGTCCAGGTTTTTTGAGGATGGGGGGGACAGCGGCCAGTTTCAGGGTGTCGGGGACTAAACCAGAGCTGAAGGAGGAGTTGATGATGTTGATGATGAGTGGGGAAATGGGTGCGAGACAGTTTTTAACCAGAGTAGATGGGATGGAGTCCAGAGCGCAGGTAGAGCTTTTCATACCCACCATGAGTTTGGATAGCTGTGTTGGGGAGACAGGAGAGAAGAGAGACAGGGGCTGAGTGGTGCAGGGGGGAGGAGGAGGGAGTGGTGGAGGTAGTCAGGTTGCTGTAAATGGTGTCTATTTTGTTTTGGAAGAATGATAGAAAGGCGCTGCATTTGGTAATGTTGAAGGTGTTGGAGATGTTGTCAGTAGGTTAGAGGAGTTTATTTATTGTGGAGAAGAGAGCTTTGGGGTTGGAAGACCCAGACTGTATGAGGTCGGAGTAGTAGGTGGATCGAGTGGAGTTGAGGGCGGGGGGGCGATAAATGACGGCGGAAACTAGAGGAGTGGGAGCAGAGAGTTTGAAGACTGGAGAAGTGGGAGCAGAGAGTTTGAAGACTGGAGGAGTGGGAACAGAGAGATTGAAGACTGGAGGAGTGGGAGCAGAGAGTTTGAAGACTGGAGGAGTGGGAGCAGAGAGTTTGAAGACTGGAGGAGTGGGAACAGAGAGATTGAAGACTGGAGGAGTGGGAGCAGAGAGTTTGAAGACTGGAGGATTGGGAGCAGAGAGTTTGAAGACTGGAGGATTGGGAGCAGAGAGTTTGAAGACTGGAGGAGTGGGAGCAGAGAGTTTGAAGACTGGAGGAGTGGGAGCAGAGAGTTTGAAGACTGGAGGAGTGGGAGCAGAGAGTTTGAAGACTGGAGGATTGGGAGCAGAGAGTTTGAAGACTGGAGGAGTGGGAGCAGAGAGTTTGAAGACTGGAGGAGTGGGAGCAGAGAGTTTGAAGACTGGAGGATTGGGAGCAGAGAGTTTGAAGACTGGAGGAGTGGGAGCAGAGAGTTTGAAGACTGGAGGAGTGGGGGCAGAGAGTTTGAAGACTGGAGGATTGGGAGCAGAGAGTTTGAAGACTGGAGGAGTGGGAGCAGAGAGTTTGAAGACTGGAGGATTGGGAGCAGAGAGTTTGAAGACTGGAGGATTGGGAGCAGAGAGTTTGAAGACTGGAGGAGTGGGAGCAGAGAGTTTGAAGACTGGAGGATTGGGAGCAGAGAGTTTGAAGACTGGAGGAGTGGGAGCAGAGAGTTTGAAGACTGGAGGATTGGGAGCAGAGAGTTTGAAGGCAGTGTGTTCAAATGAGGGAACGTCAGAAATGAAGATGGAGGTTGTGTTAATGTCCTTTCTATAAACTGTAGCAACTCCTCCTCAGGGTGAGCCTTCTCCATGTTTGTGAACTTGAGCGGCGTTAATATTGTTGTTATTAATTATTCTGACATTGATTTGAATTCACTATTCTTTTTGAGTCATGACAGCTGTCGAACTCAAGGCCAAATCATTCATTGTGACCCGCCACATCAATTCTATGTAGTCCGCCACACTATTTAATGTGGCCCACCATATCATTTTATGAGTTCCGCCACTTTATTTAATGTGGCCCGCTACATCATTAAATTGGCCCGACACACCATTTTATGTGTTTCTCCACATCATTTTATGTGGTACGCCACATAATTTAAAGTGCCCCGACACATAATTTTATGTGGTACACCACATCATTCAACGTGGTACACCACATCATTTAAAGTGCCCCGACACATAATTTTATGTGGTACACTACATCATTCAACGTGGTACACCACATCATTAATGTGGCCCGACACATCATTTTAAGTGGTACACCACATCATTTAAAGTGCCCCGACACATAATTTTAAGTGGTACACCACATCATTCAATGTGGTACACCACATCATTAATGTGGCCCTACATATCATTTTAAGTGGTACGCCACGTCATTTAACGTGGTCTGCCATATCGTTTAATGTGGTACGCCACATCATTTTATGTGGTACACCACATCATTTGATGTGGTACACTACATCATTTTATGTGGTACACCACATCATTCAATGTGGTACACCACATAATTAATGTGGCCATACATATCATTTTAAGTGGTACGCCACATCATTTAATGTGGTCTGCCATATCGTTTAATGTGGTACGCCACATCATTTTATGTGGTACACCACATCATTTAATGTGGTACACTACATCATTTAATGTGGTACACTACATCATTTTATGTGGTACACTACATCATTTAATGTGGTACACTACATCATTTAATGTGGTACACTACATCATTTTATGTGGTACACTACATCATTTAAAGTGGTACACCACATTATTTTAGGTGGCCCGACACACCATTTTATGTGGTTCGCCACATCGTTTTACGTGGTTCCCCACATCATTTTATGTGGTACACCACATCATTTAATGTGGTACACTACATCATTTAATGGGGTATGCCACATTATTTAAAGTGGCCCGACACACCATCTTATGTGGTTCGCCACATCGTTTAATGTGGTTCCCCACATCATTTTATGTGGTACACCACATCATTTAATGTGGTACACTACATTATTTAATGATGTACGCCACATTATTTAAAGTGGCCTGACACACCATTTTATGTGGTCTGCTACATCGTTTACTGTGGTTCCCCACATCATTTTATGTGGTACGGCCGACACATAAGTTTAGGTGGTACGCCACATCATTTAATGTGGCCCGACTCATCATTTAATGTACTCCAACACATCATTTGAATTGGTCCGCCTCATCTTTTAAGGTGGTCCGCCACATCATTTTATGTGATCCACCACATCATTTTATGTGGCCCATAATGTCATTTTATGTGGTCCTCCATGTCACACGTCATGGTTTGATTTAATGTGGCCTGCGTAAAGCGGGACCTATTCAATGACTTTGTATTTGTTGTTTGAAAGAAATGTTGAACATCATGTGATGAAGATGTTCCATTTGCTGTTGCTTGACATTCACTGGTACGTGTGGCCCTCCCAGGGCCGCCATCATTGTGTCCCTCAATGAAAAGGAGTTTGACATCCCAGCTCCAGAGCAACTACAGATCCATTTTTGTTCATGTTTGAATGAGTTTCATGCTCTTTTGTTAGTTTTCCAGAAGCCATTTGAAAGTGGGATGGTTGATGTGAGCCTTGAATAGGTCCAACTGTCAGGTGGTTGAAGTCCAGGTGTGCTCTGTTCCCAAGCTTTGTGTTGTTTTCTGCTACCTTTGCATGAAAACATACAGATATGAGAGCAAGTGTTGCTATTGCACAATGTGTTCTTGCACCCGTGTGGACGCATCAGCACCACTTTGATACCAGGCGGCGAGAGCGGCCTTGGTGTGAACTGGAGAAAGGTAATCGGGTGAAAGGGCCTCTGGGCCACTTCTGATAAACCTTCAAATCAACAATTGATCACTAAGTCAAGTTACACTTCAAGTCAAATCTATTTTGCCTTTTCTGCTCCAATAATCATTGATATCGAACACTTATATCGTGATACAGTTTTCAGCCGTATTGCCCTCACCTCCATTGCGGCAAATCATTGAAAAAGAGATTCCTTCAAGTACAATTATCACCGGAGGACGAGGCTAAACATGTTACACGCCGAGTGAGAAGGAGCAGGAGCAGACAAGAAGACATGCTAATCGCTAAGCTAGCTTGCAACACCACTTAGGAAGGGTAGGGCGGGCCCAACCACGGGTATCAGTATATGATCGATACTAGAGTGATGAGATCCATGTTTTTTGTCATGTTTACCAAGTCCCTACACGCAAAACAAGAAAATATGAAGTTTGTGCTGTGGAACATGAACAGATGTGGTTAATCACACAAAATGGTGATCTACTAAACACCTGCACATCATAAATCAGTGACATAAAGTGCGGTGCAATCAGGACTCCCTGATAAAACATGCTGACTTTCCATTCAACTATCAACACATTTTCAGCAAATACATGACTAAAGCATTTATTCATCACATGCTGACTATTACATTGCATTTGTGTCCAAATATCCAGCTCTTCTCATTTGTATGATCCAGCTCTTCTCATTTCAATGATCCAGCTCTTCTCATTTGTATGATCCAGCTCTTCTCATTTCAATGATCCAGCTCTTCTCATTTGTATGATCCAGCTCTTCTCATTTCAATGATCCAGCTCTTCTCATTTCAATGATCCAGCTCTTCTCATTTCAATGATCCAGCTCTTCTCATTTCAATGATCCAGCTCTTCTCATTTCAATGATCCAGCTCTTCTCATTTCAATGATCCAGCTCTTCTCATTTGAATGATCCAGCTCTTCTCATTTGAATGATCCAGCTCTTCTCCTTTCAATGATCCAGCTCTTCTCATTTCAATGATCCAGCTCTTCTCATTTGTATGATCCAGCTCTTCTCATTTGAATGATCCAGCTCTTCTCATTTGAATTATCCAGCTCTTCTCATTTGAATGATCCAGCTCTTCTCATTTCAATGATCCAGCTCTTCTCATTTGAATGATCCAGCTCTTCTCCTTTCAATTATCCAGCTCTTCTCATTTGAATGATCCAGCTCTTCTCATTTGAATGATCCAGCTCTTCTCCTTTCAATTATCCAGCTCTTCTCATTTGAATGATCCAGCTCTTCTCATTTGAATGAGGCATAGAATCACTCCAAAGTGGGATTCATCTGATATTCAACAACTCCTTAGTCAGCACTAATTGAAAAGAATAGTGGATGCTAACGTTTACTTTTCTTTAGTTATTGACTTTGTTTTGATCAAACAATTCCATCCATCCATCTTCTACCGCTTGTCCTGTTCGGGGTCGCGGGGGTGCTGGAGCCTATCTCAGCTACAATTGGGCGGAAGGCGGGGTACACCCTGGACAAGTCGCCACCTCATCGCAGGGCCAACACAGATAGAGAGACAACATTCACACTCACATTCACACACTAGGGACCATTTAGTGTTGCCAATCAACCTATCCCCATCTTTGGAGGTGGGAGGGGCCTATCCCCAGGTGCATGTCTTTGGAGGTGGGAGGGGCCTATCCCCAGGTGCATGTCTTTGGAGGTGGGAGGGGCCTATCCCCAGGTGCATGTCTTTGGAGGTGGGAGGGGCCTATCCCCAGGTGCATGTCTTTGGAGGTGGGAGGGGCCTATCCCCAGGTGCATGTCTTTGGAGGTGGGAGGGGCCTATCCCCAGGTGCATGTCTTTGGAGGTGGGAGGGGCCTATCCCCAGGTGCATGTCTTTGGAGGTGGGAGGAAGCCGGAGTAGAACCCCCGCAGTCACGGTGAGAACATGCAAACTCCACACAGAAAGATCCCGAGCCTGGGATTGAACCCAAGACTACTCAGGACCTTCGTATTGTGAGGCAGACGCACTAACCCCTCTGCCACCGTGCTGCTGATCAAACAATTGTAAGTAATAATAAGGAACAGTGTTGTGTTGATATTGTTGTACTGTCAATAGCAATACATTCAAACATTTACAGGTACAGTACTCCCTCACTTATCACGGTTAATTGGTTCCGGGCCTGACCGCGGTAAATTCATTTCTGAGAACATCCAATATTTTCATAGCTGGGGCCTAATAAACCTTGTTTACGACCCTCTAAATACTTTTGCTTTTTATTGTCAGAACCTTTTACACATGAAATAACAACTATAAATATTTACATGCGGAATCACCGCACTGACGTTTGCATTCATCTTTATTTTATTTTTATAAATTAGATTTTATTATTAGATTTTCATTTCAATATTATAGTCCTAATTTATTTGACCTGATCTATTTACATATGTATTTATTTTTATCATTTTGTATTCATATATTGAGCTGATCACTGATTGTATAACAACAGTAAAGGAGCATGTGGAGTCAAAATAAATTGTGTGATTTTGTATTTGATTTGATTTTTTCCAAGATGGCGCCGCTGTAGTGGCTGCTGGTGGCAGGAGCTCTGTGCTCTTGTGTCATCCTTTTGTGTTCCTGGTGTTTCCCTCTTCTTTTCAGGTGCTTTTTGGGTTTTTAGCCTTTTGCTTGGGGACCCTTTGGGACTGTGTGACACATTCCTGACTTCTGCCCTGCTTTTCTCTCAACTTCTGGATCTGCCTCCCGGGAACCTTTTGGCCATGGAGACCAGCTGCTGGGTCTCTGCCACACCAGAGTCTGTTTGGAGAGACTGGAGGAGATGCGGATGAAGAGACAGGACTGCAGAGTTTGGAGAGACTGGAGGAGATGCGGATGAAGAGACAGGACTGCAGAGTTTGGAGAGACTGGAGGAGATGTGGATGAAGAGACAGGACTGCAGAGTTTGGAGAGACTGGAGGAGATGCGGAGGAAGAGACAGGACTGCAGAGTTTGGAGAGACTGGAGGAGATGCGGATGAAGGGACAGGACTGCAGAGTTTGGAGAGACTGGAGGAGATGTGGATGAAGAGACAGGACTGCAGAGTGTGGAGAGACTGGAGGAGATGTGGATGAAGAGACAGGACTGCAGAGTTTGGAGAGACTGGAGGAGATGTGGATGAAGAGACAGGACTGCAGAGTTTGGAGAGACTGGAGGAGATGTGGATGAAGAGACATGAC
>NW_026908036.1:2500-90000 GCF_033978785.1 Entelurus aequoreus | reverse complement strand
AAGTCAATAATTCATTTAAAAATATTTTGATTCATTATTGTTTTTTAAGCAATGACAGTTTAAAAAAAGATCCCACTTGGGGTCCCAAAAGGGTCCCACTTAGTGTCTTTTAAACTTTCAGCCATTGAATCTCGAGATCAACTTCACGTCTATCTGGCCATACAAAGTTCATTTTTACATTTTATTTTATTTTTTTACATACTGACTGGTATACACACATACTGACTGGTATACACACATAATACATACTGACTGGTATACACACATAATACATACTGACTGGTAGACACACATAATACATACTGACTGG
The DNA here is from genome assembly GCF_033978785.1 of Entelurus aequoreus. Taxonomy (NCBI): domain Eukaryota; kingdom Metazoa; phylum Chordata; class Actinopteri; order Syngnathiformes; family Syngnathidae; genus Entelurus; species Entelurus aequoreus. The sequence continues at coordinate 89,690 of NW_026908036.1, read as the reverse complement.
TAGACACACATAATACATACTGACTGGTATACACACATAATACATACTGACTGGTATACACACATAATACATACTGACTGGTATACACACATAATACATACTGACTGGTATACACACATAATACATACTGACTGGTATACACACATAATACATACTGACTGGTATACACACATAATACATACTGACTGGTATACACACATAATACATACTGACTGGTAGACACACATAATACATACTGACTGGTAGACACACATAATACATACTGACTGGTATACACACATAATACATACTGACTGGTATACACACATAATACATACTGACTGGTAGACACACATAATACATACTGACTGGTAGACACACATAATAAATATTGACTGGTAGACACACATAATACATACTGACTGGTAGACACACATAATACATACTGACTGGTAGACACACATAATACATACTGACTGGTATACACACATAATACATACTGACTGGTAGACACACATAATACATACTGACTGGTAGACACACATAATACATACTGACTGGTAGACACACATAATACATATTGACTGGTAGACACACATAATACATACTGACTGGTATACACACATAATACATACTGACTGGTATACACACATAATACATACTGACTGGTAGACACACATAATACATACTGACTGGTATACACACATAATACATACTGACTGGTATACACACATAATACATACTGACTGGTAGACACACATAATACATACTGACTGGTATACACACATAATACATACTGACTGGTATACACACATAATACTGTACATACTGACTGGTATACACACATAATACTGTACATACTGACTGGTATACACACATAATACTGTACATACTGACTGGTAGACACACATAATACATATTGACTGGTAGACACACATAATACATACTGACTGGTATACACACATAATACATACTGACTGGTAGACACACATAATACATACTGACTGGTATACACACATAATACATACTGACTGGTATACACACATAATACTGTACATACTGACTGGTATACACACATAATACTGTACATACTGACTGGTATACACACATAATACTGTACATACTGACTGGTATACACACATAATACTGTACATACTGACTGGTATACACACATAATACTGTACATACTGACTGGTATACACACATAATACTGTACATACTGACTGGTATACACGCAGTAGCATGTCAATATCAGGCCACTGTCAAGACTTTCTATGAACATTGAGATGAAAATAGAAAGATGTCTTTAAAGTCAGCCATGTTGACTTGAAAGAAGGTGAATGGGACTCTTACTTTGAAAGAAGGTGAATGGGACTCTTACCTTGAAAGGCCAGCATCTGGCGGGAGAAGCGTCCATGCTGACTGTGCAGCTGACTGTGCACACCTTGTCTATTATAGTGTGGAGGGTGTCCTTCAAGTCTGACATCATTCCCTTATCAGAACATTCAGCTGCACTTTGGCGAAAAATGTTCCTTCTTTCTTTGTCGCACGCGATAAGACGCTGGACTCATGATATTACAGTTCCAAAAGATCATCAAAGAGAAATATTTGTCTTTTCAGTTATTCATTTATATATATAGTTCATTTAGTAACATGTCATTTAACAGTAAAAATGCATTTATTTCAATATGCATCATAACAAAAACGGTAATATTAAAACAATGGTTAGATGTTGATATTCCAACTCCTATAGACTGGTATACACACATAATAAATACTGACTGGTATACACACATAATAAATACTGACTGGTATACACACATAATAAATACTGACTGGTATACACACATAATAAATATTGACTGGTAGACACACATAATAAATACTGACTGGTATACACACATAATAAATATTGACTGGTATACACACATAATAAATATTGACTGGTATACACACATAATAAATACTGACTGGTATACACACATAATACATACTGACTGGTATACACACATAATACATACTGACTGGTATACACACATAATAAATATTGACTGGTAGACACACATAATAAATACTGACTGGTATACACACATAATAAATACTGACTGGTATACACACATAATACATACTGACTGGTATACACACATACTGACTGGTATACACACATAATACATACTGACTGGTATACACACATAATACATACTGACTGGTATATACACATAATACATACTGACTGGTAGACACACATAATAAATATTGACTGGTATACACACATAATAAATACTGACTGGTATACACACATAATACATACTGACTGGTATACACACATAATACATACTGACTGGTAGACACACATAATACATACTGACTGGTATACACACATAATACATACTGACTGGTATACACACATAATAAATATTGACTGGTATACACACATAATAAATACTGACTGGTAGACACACATAATACATACTGACTGGTAGACACACATAATAAATATTGACTGGTATACACACATAATACATACTGACTGGTATACACACATAATACATACTGACTGGTAGACACACATAATACATACTGACTGGTATACACACATAATAAATACTGACTGGTATACACACATAATACATACTGACTGGTATACACACATAATACATACTGACTGGTATACACACATAATACATACTGACTGGTATACACACATAATACATACTGACTGGTATACACACATAATACATACTGACTGGTATACACACATAATAAATATTGACTGGTATACACACATAATAAATATTGACTGGTATACACACCTAATACATACTGACTGGTATACACACATAATACATACTGACTGGTATACACACATAATACATACTGACTGGTATACACACATAATACATACTGACTGGTATACACACATAATACATACTGACTGGTATACACACATAATACATACTGACTGGTATGAAGTTAAAATATGACTTATTGCTGGTAAATATTAAAAGATAAGTATTATTAAATGAAGCTAAAATATTACTTATTGCTGGTAAATATTAAAATATTAAAAGATAAGTATTATTAAATGAAGCTAAAATATGACTTATTGCTGGTAAATATTAAAAGATAAGTATTATTAAATGAAGCTAAAATATTACTTATTGCTGGTAAATATTAAAATATTAAAAGATAAGTATTATTAAATGAAGCTAAAATATGACTTATTGCTGGTAAATATTAAAAGATAAGTATTATTAAATGAAGCTAAAATATGACTTGGGCATAGGGTTAGGGCATGTATGTAGCTGAGCCGCATCAGAGTGGTCAAGGAGCCGCGGGTTGCCGACCCCTGAGCTAGGGAATATAACAACTACACTACCCAGCATGCAACGGGAGTGACGAGCATGCGCGGTAGCCCCGAAAAGTGTTGCATGTTGCCACGCTGTGAAAGTAAACGTCAAGAAGTCAGCCAACACGCCTCGTCTGCATTATTTATCATTAGACAGACAACACGTCTACAGTGTGATTTTGTAACGTTTACAAGGAAAGAAAAACAAAAGTTGAAAAAGGGAGATCATGTCATATATGTATGTGCTGCGGTTGCTATAAGAACGTTGCGACAGCTGCCGTAAAGGAGGTGCGTTGCTATGTTTCCGGTGGGTCGTAAAAGTGTTCTTCATGTGTTTGTAGTCTGCTCAAATCTCTCAGTAAAGTTATTTATTGGATTATACCTTTTTGTTTAGAACTTTATTACACCTTGGAGCGCTTTTTCCCGTCCATTGTTTTCCTGCTTTCGCTATCTGCGCCTAATGACTGAGCTACATGACGTCAATTCTTGTGATGTCCCACGGAGCATTTCTGGTCGGGACGGGATTCTTTCCGAGGGATTCGAATATAGAACCAACTCTTTCTTTACTATAGTGGTCTCGATAACGGTTTTTAAAAAGGGATTCGAGTCCGAGGACTCGGTTCTTTTCTTATCGAACAACCGGGAAAACCGGTTTCGAGTATCATTCCTACTTATTGCTGGTAAAGATTAAAAGATAAGTATTATTAAATGAAGCTAAAATATGACTTATTGCTGGTAAATATTAAAAGATAAGTATTATTAAATGAAGCTAAAATATGACTTATTGCTGGTAAATATTGGACACAATGTGTTGTCAAGCTGATGAGATGTGTAGCGGCTACCAAAAAATTGGAAAAAATAACAATAAAGTAATGCAGAGTAGTCTTGAGGAGGAGGTGTTTGACTCACTAAATTCCTTAATAAGCACTCGCATAGATATTTCTATATTCCAAATGATCATCATTTATTTTCACTTTTTGGCTGTTTAACTCTGGCCATCAAAACAGCTTAAAAAGTGCTCATGGCCAACAAGCATTCAAGTGTCATTTCTGCACTTTAGATGATCACATCTTATTCCAAAGTGGTTTAGGTTAGGGTCTGATCACTACACATCTGCACTTTAGATGATCACATCTTATTCCAAAGTGGTTTAGGTTAGGGTCTGATCACTACACATCTGCACTTTAGATGATCACATCTTATTCCAAAGTGGTTTAGGTTAGGGTCTGATCACTACACGTCTGCACTTTAGATGATCACATCTTATTCCAAAGTGGTTTAGGTTAGGGCAGGGGTGGGCAATTAATTTTTACCGGGGGCCGCATGAGCAACCTGAGCACTGCTGGAGGGCCACATCGACAATATTTCAATTAAATTTTGCTCAATATTATTTTTGATATATACCGTAAGATAAATAATAATAATAATTAATAATAATAGTAATACTTCAACATAGTGTGTGTAACAGCATTCCATGACTAATATAAATAAATTAACATTAATAATAAATGACAGTAAAATAAGCACACGTATGACTGAGGAGTCATAGTGTAACTTTGTGTGGTGTTTGAGTTGTCTGACTTTTTGTGTGGCCATAAACGCACCAGTGGTTTAGTGCTATGCGTGTTGGTGACAGATGACAAGTTGCTTTTGGCCTGGTTTGTACGGCAGAAAATGACTAGTTTTTCGAGATAGAAGTGTGAAAACTCATGTTTTTGGTGTGGTTATGTCCGAATATAAACAGTTTTGCTCAATAAAGTGATCGATATAATTCCTGTCCTCGAAGCATCTCAATAGACGTTACAATAATTGAACGGTGTTGACGAACACCGTTAGGGCCGCTTGTTGTCACTGTCACTCAAAGTTGCATTGCAAAATTACATAGAATAAATATGTTTATTTTGTTTAGAATTCAGATGGGATTTGATTTGGTGCGCGGCATATATTTGCTGTGCGCAGCGGACGCTTGAGCAGCGTTGCTTTGCAGTCCATGTCTTGTTGGAAACACGTCATTCTTCATCAACTTTTCTCTTTTTAGTGTCTCGGGTGTAAACCGTGCATCACTTGTCGCTGCATGTGCACCTTCACTCGCAGGTTACACACGGACACACGCCCATAAATAATACTTTTCAAAATAAAAGTAGCACAGTTGTATTGCGCGCACGACATAGATGTTTTTTCAACTTTATTTTGTAATTTGTAATTGCAGCTGTTCACATTCACTCACAATCACGCACACGCATACGTCCACACGGAAGTAATACAAATAACGATTTTCAAAACAAAAGCAGCACCGTTGTATTGCACACTCGACATAGATACTTTTTGAAATTTATTTTGTAATTTATAATTGGCCTCACGCGGGCCGGACAGGGACGTACAAAGGGCCGCAGAATGCCCAGGTCTGGGTTAGGGTCTGATCACTACACATCTGCACTTTAGATGATCACATCTTATTCCAAAGTGGTTTAGGTTAGGGTCTGATCACTACACATCTGCACTTTAGATGATCACATCTTATTCCAAAGTGGTTTAGGTTAGGGTCTGATCACTACACATCTGCACTTTAGATGATCACATCTTATTCCAAAGTGGTTTAGGTTAGGGTCTGATCACTACACATCTGCACTTTAGATGATCACATCTTATTTATTATTGATTTATTCCAAAGTGATTTAGGTTGGGGTCTGATCACTACACGTGCACCAATATCGCCCCCTTGTGGTGGCAAATGATAACAAACGTAACTTCCTTCCACATGCTTCAATCTTCCTGACATTTTTAATGGTGGGTTGGACTGTAGCCTTTCAACACTTGAATGTGATTAGTTCCTTCAGAAAAATCCTTGTCTGCATGACACATGCAGTTTTCCTCAGCCTGAAAGAGGGTTCACTTAGTGGCACACAGGCTGCTGATCTTCTCTTTTAATAGGGCCTTCATTCGAGCAATCTTTTCCTGTTGCTCCAGCTCTTTAAAGTCAAAGTCTTCTTTGGGAGTTGAGCAAAAGTCTGAATGCGGAGACTCGCTGCTGAGCCACTTATAGCTGTCGGGTGGATGAACTTCTTGCGGTTCATAGGTCATGACAGAATGAGCCTGTTCCAAATGGTTTTGGTTGTCACTGAAATGTTCCACTTGGTCCTGGGGTGCAGCGTGCTGCTCATCCAGCTGCAAAACAATACAGACGCACGTCACTTCACGGGAAGTAAGCAGTAATTCCTTAGTCATTTGTTCCAAAGGGTTAGACAAAATACTAATCGTACGGGAGCCCAAAATATTTGTGCAATGAGAAATAATGTCAAACATTTGAATAAAGAACAATTCTAGTGCAGGTCAAAGTATGAATGACAAAACAGTGGACAGCAAATAGGAACGGGCATAGAATCTGGTACATTTTTGGTGCCGACCCAAACCAGCTGGTCTTACTAAATGTACACACACAAAAAAGAAAACATCTATGAGAAGTTTTGGATGTCACCATGCTTGCTACTTTTTATTTGTCACTGCTCTAATATGCCTAATCAATAATCACCAAACTCAATTGAAAAAAGTACGGCATATCTAATTTTTGCATTGATTTAACCGCAGACAGAGTCACGGAATTGGCCAATAAAAGGAAAACGGCTGTTACATCAGGGAAAGTGACATAAATGTGAGTGAAATGATGTCATTGTGAGAAGAAGAAACATTTCTTTGTGAAAATGATGTGTCCGGTAGCACTGATTCATCCAACCGCCCCGTGCTCAGGCAAACAACACTTGAAACAGCCACTAAACTACCAAGCTAATGTTTACAAGAAGAATCCATACACATTTCATCTGCTTGTGAACGACATCAGAGATAAAAACATTCATGTACAAACAGTGGTTGCAACGTCTCCCTTTAAAATATTAGCTTGGTGCGCCACATCCGGTCTAACTGTGCTAACAAAATAAAGGCTGCAAAAAAGTACCTTGCACTAGCGTAATGTATTTTAAACCCTTATTGATACATTTACACAATTATTATGCTTTAACTTCAAATACTTCTCAAAATTGTCCAAAGATGTATTGTACCAAGAAATGTGAGGATTTTTTTGCATATAATTCACAAACATTTTATTTGACACATTAAGCACACACTCTATTGTGGTAAATTAAGTGTAAAAGGTCAAAAACTAAATGAAAAACAATTAAAAAGGAAAAACTGAATTGTATTGTTTTATACTGCTATTGTTATTTAAACGGACTATTATTGCTATTACTGTTATTTGTTGTGGTTTATTCCTTAATAATATATATCCAGGGTTTATAAAACTAATTTCAAAGTAGAGTTTTGGTGGTACAATACTCATGTTTTCAAATCAATAATCGTGATTACAATATCAATCAATTTTGCCATAATGGTGTAGCTGTACTTCCGAGTAGACGAACACAAAGATATACAACACACGACTCTTTATTAGATACATTTTTTCATGATCCAAACGTCTTCATGCTTACCTTCTTCTGGTCCTCATCTGGTGTTGCTGAATGAGGGATGGGCTCCCGGGCTTCACATGTCCCCTGTCGGCCTGGTGTAGGGACCCTCATCATCAGGTAAATGTGTTGCTTGTAGATGATGATGGCATCCTCAGAGATGTGAGGTGCCTTCTCCACGTGAGACAAGAGGGCGGTACGAGGGCGGCAGGTCCCCGGCATATTGTTCCTCAACACGTTATACGCTTCCAAACTAGACGAGGTTGAGTAGATTTTCAAGGGACTCTGGGAAAGCTGGAACTCAGCTGTGAGCAGCGAGCGGGCGTCGTGTGTCGCCGAGCTTCGCAAGACTGCTGGACAGATCCATATGCCTCGTGGGGAATCTGCAAGTACCTTCACGCAATTAGGGTCCATGGCGGGGAGGCCCAGTCCTCTCACCACTGAGGGCGGTAAACTCCAAATTGCTATGTTCTTTATTTGAGCCTCTTCTGGGATGTATATCTCTAATCCATCTAGGACGTTCATCTTTCCTGAGGACACCGACAGTTTATCAGCTTGTCATAACTCATCATGTCAGAACACTCCTGATGCTACATATAGTCTGACAATATTTCAGAAAAAATAATCAATCACCATTTTAGACTTCAACCTGAAGAGCTGCGTGCACTTTTGAGTTTCCTTATCAGATTATTTCTAGCGGAGGTCTTTGCTTTCTGACATTCCGTGGTTACGACGCACTCTCATAAATGACTTCAAGTACCAGTACAGCGGAAAAACGAGTTGCCTCTATAATGAAGCTATTATCGTGTCAATCTGATTTATGACACTTCCAAAGTTTGTGGATAATTACATATGATCAAAATAGTATCAATCTGACGGAGATTCCTGTGCCATTTGGAGAGATAACGAGGAAGCCAGTCACGTGACCTAGATGAGGAACCACAGATCCCTTCCCCATCAACAACAATATGCTAATCAAACACTTTGTGACAGCCAACAATTACTTTGGGAACAATTATGATCCAGAACCTTATATTTTTGAGCCCGAACACAAAGAGGAAGAGCAATAAGTTTTAGAAGCAGAGTGATGGATGCAGTTTCATAGTGACACTAGCATACGCAGCATTGCTAGCTGCTAAACCAGAATAAAACTAACACTTACTGTAATATTTCCACTCTCGCTGGAATGCCGACCGACAGCACGCTCACATAATCTCTTTTAGATGAAGATTCACTCACAATCCTCATGAAGGGTTAAACAAACTGCAACAAGCGTCGTTTTGTGTCTTTTTCGCCACATCAGGTATGTGAAAGTCGAAATGCCTGTCAATCCATGGCCACAAGTGTCTACTAGCAGGTGAGAGATGCGTAAAATATCATCTAGAATTGACTTTTAATACGTTTGAGACCGTCGGCTCAGTGTGTCAACTATAGCAGTGAGCTAATGCTAGCTCACTTCTACCAAAAGTTTGTCTGCGTTGGCGCTTATAATAACAATATCACTCATATTTGGCTCATTTTCATGTAACGACATGTCAGTGGAATATTGTTGGCAGTTTCTGGATGTTTTAGAGAGTATAATGAGAGGACCCTCAATCTGTTGACTCAATTGTTAACTATTTATTTACGATTTAGAATGCATAAAAGAGCCAAACATATGTGTTCTTGTCTTACATAAAAATTGTGAATGATAAACAGCGCATCTCTTTCCAATTATTATTTCCAGTATGACTGACCTGACAACACGGTGAGAGTATTTCCAGTATGACTGACCTGACAACACGGTGAGAGTATTTCCAGTATGACTGACCTGACAACACGGTGAGAGTATTTCCAGTATGACTGACCTGACAACACGGTGAGAGTATTTCCAGTATGACTGACCTGACAACACGGTGAGAGTATTTCCAGTATGACTGACCTGACAACACGGTGAGAGTATTTCCAGTATGACTGACCTGACAACACGGTGAGAGTATTTCCAGTATGACTGACCTGACAACACGGTGAGAGTATTTCCAGTATGACTGACCTGACAACACGGTGAGAGTATTTCCAGTATGACTGACCTGACAACACGGTGAGAGTATTTCCAGTATGACTGACCTGACAACACGGTGAGAGTATTTCCAGTATGACTGACCTGACAACACGGTGAGAGTATTTCCAGTATGACTGACCTGACAACACGGTGAGAGTATTTCCAGTATGACTGACCTGACAACACGGTGAGAGTATTTCCAGTATGACTGACCTGACAACACGGTGAGAGTATTTCCAGTATGACTGACCTGACAACACGGTGAGAGTATTTCCAGTATGACTGACCTGACAACACGGTGAGAGTATTTCCAGTATGACTGACCTGACAACACGGTGAGAGTATTTCCAGTATGACTGACCTGACAACACGGTGAGAGTATTTCCAGTATGACTGACCCGACAACACGGTGAGAGTATTTCCAGTATGACTGACCTGACAACACGGTGAGAGTATTTCCAGTATGACTGACCTGACAACACGGTGAGAGTATTTCCAGTATGACTGACCTGACAACACGGTGAGAGTATTTCCAGTATGACTGACCTGACAACACGGTGAGAGTATTTCCAGTATGACTGACCTGACAACACGGTGAGAGTATTTCCAGTATGACTGACCTGACAACACGGTGAGAGTATTTCCAGTATGACTGACCTGACAACACGGTGAGAGTATTTCCAGTATGACTGACCTGACAACACGGTGAGAGTATTTCCAGTATGACTGACCTGACAACACGGTGCGAGGGCAGAAGTGTTACTACCGTGACGTGGAATCTACGGAAATTACAAAAGGTGTTCGGAGCGGAATATTAAAAATGGCTGACTGAATTGGTGGCATTTTGTGACATTTTAGATGGTATTTTCACACACTTTGCGGACTGTAAATATAATTTGATAAGGTTTAATGGATACAATGACACACAACAAACATATAAAGTAATCTTGTTTTTCCACTCTACTGCTACTTTAATATTTAGTTTCGACCTAAGTGGTTTATTTACGAATTAGGATGCATAAAGAAAGAAAAATATATGTCTGACATAAGGATTGTGAATGATTGGTGAAATTCCCCCAAAATGCAGTTCACCTTCAATTGTTAATTTTTTAGGTGTAAGTTTCGACTAACATTAATAATCTGTTTGTAAAACATATCTAAATATAACCATTGTCCACCTCAGATGTTGTTGATAGAAGAATGTAATTCATGTCATAAAAACAACAACATTGCTGTTATTGTCCTACCGATAGTTCACTTTTCCTTCACATTTACTGGCAAATATTAGGCTAATAACGGATTGATTGATTGAGTGAAACTTGTATTAGTAGATTGCACAGTACAGTACATATTCCCTACAATTGACCACTAAATGGTAACACCCCAATAAGTTCTTCAACTTGTTTAAGTCGGGGTGCACTTAAATGGATTCATGATACAGATATATACTATCATCATAATACAGTCATCACACAAGATAATCATCAGAGTATATACATTGAATTATTTCCATTACATTACTAACACGTTACTTAGATTTTCACTTTTTTAGTTAGTTGTATACATCGTGAATAAAAGTTACACCCCGTTCAATGTTTAAGATCAAATGGTTGTCATTAATTAGATGATTATTGTCTTTTTGACATGTTACAGTTGTAAACAAAGTAGTGGAATACCTTTCTAAACAACTTAGTTTGACACATTTATTCGCACTTGAAAATGTATTTAGCCAGTCGGTTGAAAAAGGAATTTAACGTCTGTCAAATGTTTTGTGGCAACGTCATTGGCAAAAAAAGGTACATAAAAGAAAGGTAAATAAAATAAAAGAAAGGTAAATAAAAGACGACGTACCTTTCTTGCTGTTGTGTGCTTCTCGGCGGCCTTCTTGCTCGCACTTCCGCTTCCGGTGATAGTATTTGACTATATTTCAGTCTGTAGATTTACCAAACGATTATTCACTGTTGTGCGTCCTCATTTATATTTCTTACCTTTCCAGTTCAAGTTCCCCCTTCTTAACGACCAAAGCAAATCTCACGACAAACGCCGTCACAAATCTTACAGCAGAAACCGGAAGTGCAGATTGTCGTGAGCGCTATGGCGAAAAGTCCAAATTTGATTACAATAAGTCAACTCCTATCTTTCAAAAATAAACTTATGAGCATATTTGTTTTATATGTGATACTTAAATTAAATAATATATTCTTCAAGAACATATCTGGTCACTGCTCGCTGTACATATCCTTCTAAGTTTGTTTCAATGTCCATTTCTCTGATGATGCAATTGTTGATGACTGAAGTGCCGATATCAACCAAACCTAACCAATCACTGATAGCAGTTATGCGATAAAGATGTGGATCAGAATAAGGTATCACATTGGTGGCTGATATCAACCAAACCTAACCAATCACTGATAGCAGTTATGCGATAAAGATGTGGATCAGAATAAGGTATCACATTGGTGGCTGATATCAACCAAACCTAACCAATCACTGATAGCAGTTATGCGATAAAGATGTGGATCAGAATAAGGTATCACATTGGTGGGAATTATTCTGAAATATTGATTATTTAATGTTTTGTGTTTTCTCATTGTAAACATTTCAGAAATTGGTAGCATATCCCTAAGCTTTGACAGTGACAGCATTTTAACTATACGGAAAAAATACATTCAAAAACTAAAAGTAAGAATAACATACTAAAATCCTTGAACTACTACAGAACAATATCCAGAAAAGTGAATCTAAAGAAAAGCAAAAACTTTTTCAATGTTTATTTAAATAAGGTGTAAATAAGTAGTTGTCGACTTCAAAACCAGTACAATAAAAACTTTTTTCAAAGTACTGGAAAATGCCATTTCTGTAGAAATTTACTGTAAATGCTGAAAATCCAAAGCCTAACTGAAATGCTAACAGCTAGCACACTGACCAGGTAGCAAAATAAGGTACAAAAAGAGAAAAAAGTTTACATGCTAATTTAGTTAGCATTAGTGAAATTGATTAATATGACACTGAGGGGGCAGCACGGTGGCCCAGTGGTTAGTGCATGTGCCTCACAATACGAAGGTCCTGGGTTCAATCCCAGGAACTTTGTGTGGAGTTTGCATGTTCTCCCCGTGACTGCGTGGGTTCCCTCCGGATACTCCGGCTTCCTCCCACCTCCAAAGACATGCACCTGGGGAGAGGCCCCTCCCACCTCCAAAGACATGCACCTGGGGATAGGCCCCTCCCACCTCCAAAGACATGCACCTGGGGATAGGCCCCTCCCCCCTCCAAAGACATGCACCTGGGGATAGGCCCCTCCCACCTCCAAAGACATGCACCTGGGGATAGGCCCCTCCCACCTCCAAAGACATGCACCTGGGGATAGGCCCCTCCCCCCTCCAAAGACATGCACCTGGGGATAGGCCCCTCCCCCCTCCAAAGACATGCACCTGGGGATAGGCCCCTCCCCCCTCCAAAGACATGCACCTGGGGATAGGTTGATTGGCAACACTAAATGGTCCCTAGTGTGTGAATGTTGGCCCTGTGATGAGGTGGCGATTTCCGCCCAAATGCAGCTGAGATAGGCTCCAGCACCCACCGCGATCCCGAACGGGACAAGTGGTAGAAAATGGATGGATGGATGACACTGAGGTGTACACCTGCTAAATTAGCAGGGGAAATATTTAGCATGCTAATGTTAGCATGTTAAAATGTCAACTAACATGTGCCAAGTACCAAAATATGTTTGATATGTATACCTACAAAATGTGCCTTTTTTTTTTTCCAAAGCTAGCATACGAATGCGGGCATGCTAACAGATATAATTTGTCAAGTAACAAAATATTGTACACTCCGGTGTATACCTGCACAATTACAAAAAGATGCTGCTCTTAGAATGCTAACAACTGTGCCGAGGGCTGTTTACCGTTGACTTGGACTCATTTTCTAGTCCAGTTAAAAAACGACTACTAAACAAACGGCTCACAACTGCAAACCCACTGTCATCGTTCACTTAAGTCGTTCAAAAGACTCAATTTGTTTACGAACGTCACATCGCTATTCAAAACCCCCGTTTTTACCCCATCATGAAACAACTATTTACCGCAACAACTTTGTCAGTTACCTGTTTTTATTGTATAAAATAATGTTAATATAAAAGTGCTTCAACAATTTTATTAGAGAGGTAAGCGTATCTTTGACATACATGCCTGTACAGTACTGAATTAAACAAACGTGTCATTTGCTAACAGTTGGTTTGATAAGTAGATAGTACTTTATTGATTCCTTCAGTAACATCCTATCCTGAAATAACGGGCCAAGGCAAAGAAATCAAGCCAACGTGTCGACATAGAGACTTGAAAGAACTAATACAAAGCGTGCAAAGAAATGTTAGTGTTGTCATCAGGAGGAGTCCTGGCTGGTAACATTACAGACCAGTGGCGTTAGACCTGAGGCTGCCGAGACAGTAACAGGGACATTATTCACTATTTTTACACTCGTCTAAACGTAGCGTTATGAGAACAACACTTGAGAACGATACAATCAAGGTTTTAGAAATATCCCTTTTTTAAAAATACTTACACAATTCTATGAAACTTACAATATAGTGCAGACGAGAATTAAAGTTCATATTTCAGCAGCATAGGAAAATATACCAGCAAAAATAGGGATGGAATTGCAAAAAGGGATTTCCTTACTTGAGTGTAAATGTTGACAGGGATGGTCAGTGTAGGACATCTGTTGTGTAACATTTCCAAATAACACAAACTGGTGCATTGCAGTCTAACTTCAAATAGTACAACAAAATGTGCTGCTTTTAGAACTTCAAGTGTTTCTGATTCAGGTCGGTTCTTACATTCACTTGTTTGATTTGAACTTTTGCTGACGTCCACCACTTTTACACTCTTTCCTTACTTTGAGCACTCTTGGCCTGGCCGGGACGTCCACCCTCAGACCGCCGGAGACACAACATGGACACTTTGTGCGCTTCCTGGCCCTTCCCATTCTGCTTGTGTCCGTAGGAACACTGTTGAGGTGCTGGACAGCCGAGTCCTGGGAGTTGGTGGCGTGTGATTCAGCCATGTCGGGGAGATCGTCATCTATCGGCTCCACGTAACCAACCACTGAATCCGGGTCCAGATCACACAAAGCATGTGCATCCGGACTTAGAGTAATTGTAACTCCTGGCAAATGATCTTTGTCTGAGAGTTTCCTTTTTTTAATGTCAGAGTCCTGCCAACAAAGTTCCTTCCGTTTCAACAAGGATCTCTTCTCTTCAGACTCCTCAGATGATACAGTGTTCATCTTCTGCAGGCAAATGTTCACCTCAGATGTAATCCCAAACATTTTCCTGTAAAGGTGGTCACTTTTGTGGTTTCTGGAAGATCTGCACACTGGTTCTGCATTTGTCGAGATCTGGAAAAAAGCTCAACTTTAATTGAGCAAGTCTGACACAATATGGAAAACACAAGTCAACAGTCTCCCTAAAGTTCCTTATGTAACTTATTCCAATTTGATCAATATGTTATTTGACCAATTTTAGGAATTTACTGAACAAAAAAATAAACGCAACATTTTTGTTTTTGCTCCCATTTTTCATGAGTTGAACTCAAAGATCTAGAAACTTTTACTATATACACTATACTATATCCCACTTCTCTGTGAGCGCTTTGAGTATCTAATAATAGAAAAGTGCGATATAAAATCTAATCCATTATTATTATTATTAATAAAATACCTATTCCTCTCAAATACTGCTCATAAATCTGTTAGCGAGCATTTCTTCTTTGCCAAGATAATCCATCCCACCTCACAGGTGTGACATATTAGAATGCTGATTAAACAGCATGATCATTGCACAGGTGTGCCCACAATAAAAGGCCCCTCTGAAATGGGCAGTTTTATCACACAGCACAATGCCACAAGTTTCGAGGGAGCGTGCAGTCGGCATGCTGACTGCAGGAGTGTCCACCAGAGCTGTTGCCAGTGAATTGAATGTTCATTTCTCTACTATAAGCCGTCTCCAAAGGCGTCTCAGAGAATTGGGCAGTACATCCATCCGGCCTCACAACCGAAGACCACGTGTAACCACACCAACCCAGGACCTCCAAATCCAGCAGGTGCACCTTCATGATCTGAGACCAGCTACCCGGACAGCTGTTGGAACAAGTGGTTTGGATAACCAAAGAATTTCTGCACAAACTGTGAGAAGCCGTCTCAGGGAAGCTCATCTGCTACTATTTGAGAAATCTGACTAATTTAGTGCTTGGAAACATAGTCAAAGGTAATAATGTTTTTTGTGTCCTTGGTTTGGTCACTTTCGGTTTCGGACCACAATTTTATTGTGGTGCATTTCTACCCAAAATGTTAGATCATCCCAATGGGGAGCTAGTAATAATATAAAAATGGAAATTAGGGGGACAAACTTTGACCTGAACCAGGGGGAAAACCCACTTGGAAGACAGTTTCCTTACCTTGATTTCATCCGTGGATCCTCTGTTGTTGTGATCTGAAATACTGGAATCTGACAAACTCTTCATTTCTAAGGCCAGCTCCACGTTGTCCATCTGTTGCTTCGTCCTGTATTGACTGCTTATGACATCAATTTTATGAGTTTCTGTGCTGGCCAACATGCTCTGGTCAGGTTGTAGTCTTCTTTCAGTAGGGATTCCGTTTGTGTGTTTGCGTGTTAGTTGATTAAGGACAGAACTGGAACCATTGAGGTTTGCCTTGTTGTGTTCAGTCACACTGTTCAGGCTCTTTATGCTTGTCTGGTCGGTTTCATTCTCAAGTGTTTCAGCTACCGGGCACAGTGTTGGCACAGACTTCGGGTTTGGTGGAATATAGGACACAAATATCACATTATCTTCATCCAAAGGAACAGCTAATGGTGTTGTCTGACACAAATCCTCTGGATTATTGTCATTGCAAAGGTCGATCACTTCATTTGGCTCCTTTGAAATAATGAGTGAACTCTGGGATGATGCTACTGGGAATTCTTTGCAACGGCAAACTTTTTCAGCTGCAGCGGTCGAAAAGGTTTCCTGGCTCCCTGTTGGAAGTGAAACGTTGCACTTTGTGGATGCAAAAAACACAGTGCCGTCATATATGACCAAGGCTTTATGACAATCAGCTTCACTTCGAGAGTTTCTTGTCAAGCCCGATGGATGAACAGGCTTCATTATTTCCACTACCCCATCGTTCTTGGGGCCCAGTTCCATTGTTTGGAAAGTCTTGGAACTAAGACTTTGCACTACCCCAACATTCTTGCTGCCTTGTTGCATTATTTGGAAAGTCTTGGAACTAAAACTTTCCACTATCCCCAAATTCTTGCTGCCCTGTTCCATTGTTGGAAAAGTCTTGGAACTAAGACTTTCCACTATCCCAACATTCTTGCTGCCCTGTTCCATTGTTGGAAAAGTTTTGGAACTAAGACTTGGCACTATCCCAACATTCTTGCTGCCCTGTTCCGTTGTTGGAAAAGTTTTGGAACTAAGACTTGGCACTATCCCAACATTCTTGCTGCCCTGTTCCGTTGTTGGAAAAGTTTTGGAACTAAGACTTGGCACTATCCCAACATTCTTGCTGCCCTGTTCCGTTGTTTGAAATGAATTGGAACTAACTGTCAAAGAATGTGAAAGTTCAGTAGATGACTCATTGGAGTTAACTTCTTCGATCACCCACTTCATTGGGCTGTTGGACCTATGGGATACCTTTGGAATTAATTTCAAATGTGCATTGGATATGCCCAGTGACAGTGACGTCTGAGGCGATGCAGACCAAATACTCTCAGCTTCGGAATGGTTTGAAACAGCATTGCTTTCATAGACGGATGTCTTGGACGATCCATTGGTCCTACAGGTCGGGTCTGAAGTCGATAAGGTGTTCGTTAATGGAGTGAAAATCTGTCTCCTTCTGCAAGAGGGAGGTTGAGATGCTGGAACTTCTTGCACATGGCTTCTGCGGTGCGGTTCAACAATCCTTAACGGGTGGTGATTTAACGACACGCCAAGCGCCAGCCTTTGGTCTGCTATACCAAGTTGATTGGGCAAGGAATTCCCAAAGGAAGCCGGACTGCTGACTGTGTGTTGGGTGGCTAAAGAAGCCATGAGTGCCTTTCTTCCATTGGGAACAGGTGCAGGTCCAACGGTTACTGGTATAAACTTGCATGTTTGAGGCTTGTTTTTTTGAGTTTGGACAATATTTCCATTAACCATTTGAACAGGGATCAGCGACATGACGTTCTTGCCATCAGCTCCTATGGCAGGCATGGCCTGGTAGAAGATACCTGTCCTGCAGAGAGAGAAAATAAAATTAACAGACATATTACTCCAATATATTTCTATGTTTAGTCTTATTGCTTTTGCTTCACTAATCTTTATAAAACACAATTAATAATTAATTGATGTCATAGTAGGTTTTCACTTTATCATATTCATTTTTTAAATCCTTGTTACCTGTGCCAGTAAAATATGTAGTCGTATGTAGGTTTGTCTGTCTGTTAGCAAAAAGTCATGGGCAGATTTTCATGAAACTTTCAGGAATTGGAATGAGGAACAACCGATTAGATTTGTACAATGTTACCTTAAGTTTACTCTTCTGTGTGTGTGTATGCTAGCGGCCTAGCAGAGACAGAAAGTGGAGTCTTTCATTCCGCTTTAGATAGCTCAAAAGTTTATGGGCAGTGTTTCATTTAAATTTCAGGAAATGGGATAAGAGACACGTCCTCACATTTTTGGGCTGATCTGGATCATTTCTACTTTGTTACCTCACGTTTACGTTACGAACCTCAACTGTGTATGCTAGCGCCTCCGCCTCCACCCTTAGAGACAAAAACAGTCAGTGGATGACAGACCAGAGGCTTCTTTCAATGCGCTACACATAGCTCAAAAAGGGCCGATTTTCATCTACTTTTCAGGGAATGTAATGAACGGCACTGTTAGTGTAAATATTTTTTTGTAAATGAAGTGGTAATCTTTAGTGTAAGTTAGCACATGCCTAAACGTATCTCAAGATGAATTTGCAGTGATAAGGTTGTATTTTTGCCTAATTTCTGTGAGAATTACAACATTAAGGAGTGAGACTATCCAGGACTGGCTGCAGTACGCTCAAACAACCCCATCTGTGAGCAGATAATACTGTATCTTTTCTTTCTCTTTCGGATTTATCAAGTTTTATTTGGTTGGTAGTGAGTTTTTTACTCATGCTTTAAGTTTGGGATGCGGAAAAAACTATGTTTCATAATCTGATTAGTCGACTAACAGTAGGATGGTCGATGATTAGTCAACTTTCAAAACAGTCCCTATATGTTTAACATGTCTGGAACAAACTGTACCAAATATAATATGAATTAATCACATCACTCGATCATGCAGGAAAACATTTAGTTCAAATTCTGTACACCTTGTATCACCACTTGAAGTATATCAAAGTAGTTTAGATTGTGAAGGCAAATGTGCTAAAATAGAAGATCAGAACAATTTGTATGCAGGCTGTTTTGTCAGATTATCAGCATCATTGCTTCTCATATTTTATATATAATCTGAGTTGTTAAAGGTATCTGTCTTCATAAAGAATCATGTCAATATACATTTATTTTTCAACTATAACAGAGTCGAATGCAGTTGTGGTTATTTGTAGTTTGCAGTGGTGTAGAACTACAATGCATATATGGGTAATATTTTGCCTTTCTTTTGTAGTTAAATGGGGCTGTAACCCGGTTGTTAGGAATGTAACTTCACAATAATTGTAAAGACAACTCCAAAATATAAGAACCAGCTCAGTAGTATAGTATAATGCATACTCGATAAACAATATCAATATATATCACGATAGACAAGGAATCGATAGAAATAAAAAATTAAACGACCGATTATTTTTTTGAATCTTCGGAAGAAAGCGTAAATTGATAGACTTAGATTGCTCATGTCTAGTCCAAAACAGTTGTTTTTTCCCACTACGATAGGGCAAAATCATCCTTGCCCAGGCACACCCTCCTGGTTTTTGACGTGGACGAATGAGAACCTTCATAGACAAAAGCGCAAGTACTTGCACTAGAACCTTCATAGACAAAAGCGCAAGTACTTGCACTAGAACCTTCATAGACAAAAGCGCAAGTACTTGCACTAGAACCTTCATAGACAAAAGCGTAAGTACTTGCACTAGAACCTTCATAGACAAAAGCACAAGTACTTGCACTAGAACCTTCATAGACAAAAGCGTAAGTACTTGCACTAGAACCTTCATAGACAAAAGCACAAGGACTTGCACTAGAACCTTCATAGACAAAAGTGCAAGTACTTGCACTTTTTTATGGTGGGGCAACTTTAAACTTTAAAGGAGCATTACTGCCACCTACTCTATTGGAGTGTGAACCAAAGTTCCCTCCCTAAACCTGCAGACCATAGTTCTTTCAGCTTTCTCTATGTTTACATTTACACACTTTGTACTATTTTGTTACACTTTACTAAGCAGTTCCTACACATTCCTTATTTTTGCACCTTCAATTTAGGAAGTTATTGGTAAGTGCTATTTGGGAATGTTGTTGACATTTCCTTTCCTTTCTGCCTCGATAGCTGAGGGGATTCTAATCAGAAAAAGTTTGCATTTGAAATAAAAAATGTTTACATTCCATATATTTTTCGATAGATCATACAAATAATCAATATTTATCGATATCGACCGATATAAATCACTAATATCGCGATACGATTTTCCGCCATATCGCCCCGCCTTACGAACACCTCTTGAGAAATATCAATCAACACACATCCATCCATCCATTTTCTACCGCTTGTCCCTTTCGGGGTAGCGGGGGGTGCTGGAGCCTATCTCAGCTGCATGTGTACACCCTGGACAAGTCGCCCCCTCATGGCAAACGATCAAAAATAGAGCTCTGCTTTTATGTTGTCTTTCCAGTCACACTTGTATATCATTAAAGCAGAATTGGTACCTTTGAGCAGCATGATGTTCGCTACGAGATAAATACATGCTTCTTCTTCTCCAATGAGATCCTAACAAGATGAATACATGCTTCTTCTTCTCCAATGAGATCCTAACAAGATGAATACATGCTTCTTCTTCTCCAATGAGAACCTAACAAGATGAATACATGCTTCTTCTTCTCCAATGAGATCCTAACAAGATGAATACATGCTTCTTCTTCTCCAATGAGATCCTAACAAGATGAATACATGCTTATTCATCTCCAATGAGATCCTAACAAGATGAATACATGCTTCTTCTTCTCCAATGAGATCCTAACAAGATGAATACATGCTTCTTCTTCTCCAATGAGATCCTAACAAGATGAATACATGCTTCTTCTTCTCCAATGAGATCCTAACGAGATGAATACATGCTTCTTCATCTCCAATGAGATCCTAACAAGATAAATACATGCTTATTCTCCAATGAGATCCTAACGAGATGAATACATGCTTCTTCTTCTCCAATGAGATCCTAACGAGATGAATACATGCTTATTCTCCAATGAGATCCTAACAAGATGAACACATGCTTCTTCTTCTCCAATGAGATCCTAACGAGATGAATACATGCTTCTTCATCTCCAATGAGATCCTAACAAGATGAATACATGCTTCTTCTTCTCCAATGAGATCCTAACAAGATGAATACATGCTTCTTCTTCTCCAATGAGATCCTAACAAGATGAATACATGCTTCTTCTTCTCCAATGAGATCCTAACAAGATGAATACATGCTTCTTCTTCTCCAATGAGATCCTAACAAGATGAATACATGCTTATTCTTCAATGAGATCCTAACAAGATGAATACATGCTTCTTCTTCTCCAATGAGATCCTAACAAGATGAATACATGCTTCTTCTTCTCCAATGAGATCCTAACAAGATGAATACATGCTTCTTCTTCTCCAATGAGATCCTAACAAGATGAATACATGCTTCTTCTTCTCCAATGAGATCCTAACAAGATGAATACATGCTTCTTCTTCTCCAATGAGATCCTAACAAGATGAATACATGCTTATTCTTCAATGAGATCCTAACAAGATGAATACATGCTTCTTCTTCTCCAATGAGATCCTAACGAGATAAATACATGCTTCTTCTTCTCCAATGAGATCCTAACGAGATGAATACATGCTTATTCTCCAATGAGATCCTAACGAGATGAATACATGCTTCTTCTTCTTCTCCAACACTTGCGGGAATTAAACAACAACTTGCGTCATTAAAGCAGAATTGGTACCTTTGAGCTGCATGATGTTCGCTACAAGATGAATACATGCTTCTTCTTCTTCTCCAACACTTGCGGGAATTAAACAACAACTTGCGTCATTAAAGCAGAATTGGTACCTTTGAGCTGCATGATGTTCGCTACAAGATGAATACATGCTTCTTCTTCTTCTCCAACACTTGCGGGAATTGATCAACAACTTGCGGGAGACATACTAATGATCCATTCTTGCTAGTTTAGTTAGTGAGCCACTAAACACAACGTCCACCTTTCTTCATCCATATTTGCCTCCAGCTTTTTGGATCTACACGGCCTTGTCATAATCACACGTTCAAATCAATTCAAGGCAAAACATTTCGGACGTTATTGTTCTTTCAAGCAGCCATTTTTTAACAACCGGAAGGAGGTAGGGTTTTCCCCCTTCTTCTTCGGATATTAAATAAGCTCCAGCAACCTTAAAGTAGTCATACTGCCCCCTCTGGACACTTGATATTACTATACAGTCCCTTTAACGAATGAGTTTGATGGTTTATCACAAACCTTCATGAAAGAAGTCCCTTTTCAACTGCACCATGCTTTTTTGATTGATTGATTGATTGAGACTTTTATTAGTAGATTGTAGTGATGGGTTGATGTGGCGTCATGAAGGGTTTCGACACATTGCAAAACTGTATTGAGACTGTGTCACTAAATACTGACATCTGCTGGACATTAAAAATCCCTACAGGGAACCTATGGACCGACTCAACTGACACTGATTTTATGAATTAGTACAATAATATAAACCAAGTCATTGTATTTCATTTAGGATTATTTCATATCTTTATTTAAATACAAATATATGTTAATCTTTTTTAGATACAGTCAATAAAAAATGTGAACATGTATCATAACATGGAAATCTAAGAGAACGTGTTGTGAATGAGGATGCTTGTGGACTGGGACTTTTTTAAATTTATTTTTTACACATTTTTATTTAAAAAAAAACAGTTTTTCCAACGTATTCAATTTTAGACGATTTCTTTCATTGTTTGAGTAAAACTTTTATTAGTAGATTGCACAGTGAAGTACATATTCCGAATTCCGTACAATTGACCACTTAATGGTAACACCCGAATAAGTTTTTCAACTTGTTTAAGTCGTGGTCCTCTTAAATTGAATCATGATACAAATATATACTATCATCATAATACAGTCATATCACACAAGTTAATCATCAGAGTATATACATTTAATTATTTACATTATTTACAATCCGGGGTGTGGGATATACAGGAGGGGGGTGGGGTGGGGTGTTAGGTTTGGTTGTTATCAACACTTCAGTCGTCTCTTCTTAGTTATTATTTCTCCGGCTGTAGAAAAGAGCCGCTCACAGGGCACAGAGTGCGACACAGTTCGCGACCAAAACAGCTCATGATCGGTCACGTGACTTTCTAAAAGTGGTACGCGCACCGACACAGGGTTTGCTCTATGAGGTCGATGCATGCGCCGATGCATCGGTGTTGCCGGACCCATCACTACATTCTAAAACTGTATTGATACTGTGTCGATACTGTGTCACTAAATACTGCCATCTGCTGGACATTAAAAATCCCTACAGGCAACATATGGACCGACTCAACTGATACTGATTTTATGACCTAGTATATACAATAATATAAACCAAGTCATTGTATTTCATTTAGGATTATTTCATAACTTCATTTAAATAAAAATATATTTTTTATCTTTTTTAGATACAGTCAATAAAAAATGTGAACATGATGGACATCTAAGAGAACGTGTTGTGAATGAGGATGCTTGTGGACTGGGAAATTATTATTATTATTTTTTACACATTTTTATTTAAAAAAAAAACAGTTTTTTCAACGTATTCAATTTTAGACGATTTCTCTTCTTAGTTATTATTTCTCCGGCTGTAGAAAAGAGCCGCTCACAGGGCACAGAGGAGGCGTCAGTGCGACACAGTTCGCGTATCGGTCACATGACCAAAACAGCTCATGATCGGTCACGTGACTTCCTAAAAGCGGTACGCGCACCGACACAGGGTTTTGCTCTATGAGCTCGACGCATGCGCCGATGCATCGGTATTGCCGGACCCATCACTAGTAAGTAGTTATTGAAAAAATAACTAGGAAGGAAATGTTTATTTACATGCGACAAGTCAGTTGGCAATGTTTCGGTAGAAAACCTTCATCAGGCTTGACTCGTAGACTAGCACGACAGGTAGGAGAAATTGTCCTTCGTCGAATAAAGGTCATGTAAATGGCTAGGTGCGGATAGCTATAAACCAGGGGGTAGGGTCTCCGTAATTCACTGTGTTGGACTTCAAAATAGAAGTTTTACCAAAAACAAAAGTGTAAATCAAAAGCCAACACGGCGACCCTCTGTGGCCCCAAGCTGCTATTGCAACATGCCTGCTGAAACAATAATAACAGAACAAGAAACATTGAATATTCCATCCATCCATTTCTACCGCTTGAATGTATACATATAAAATAAATATATATGAAAATATGTTAAGTAAACAAACACAATTTGACGGAAGTGACGTCCTCTCCGCGCATGCGTGGAACAACTACCAAACATTTCGAATGAAAATGGCGGGTCCTACTTGCTTCTCTACTCCCGAGTGATGCAATGTTTTGGTTTGGAGATTGGTGAGTGACTATAGCTTTATTTACATATATAACCTCTATCTCTCCTTGTAGCGACTTAGCACAACAGCTAAAATCTCGCGTTTTAAACATTGATGTTCGCGTCAAACTGCTAATCATATTTGGACGATTACTATTGCATTATAATTATTCAATAATTGTTTTAATATTCCCCCTTCATATTTATATTCTTGTTCTCCTTTACTTTTAGGTAAGCTAGTTTTTAGATAACACATTCATAAAATATTCTAAAATAAGAAAACGTGACGTCACGGAATGCCGTCAAAAAGTGACGTTGTCTTCGCGCATGCGCGGACCCCGGCCCTTGATGTATAATTACTATCGTGAAGTTTTCGACTATTTATTAGCATTCTTGCCAACCCTCCCGGATTTTCCGGGAGACTCCCGAAATTCAGCGCCTCTTCCGAAAACCTTAATTCAATGTGATTATCTTGTGTGATGACTGTATTATGACGATAGTATATATGATAGTATATATCTGTATCATCAATCAATTTAAGTGGACCCCGACTTAAACAAGTTGAAAAACTTATTGGGGTGTTACCTTTTAGTGGTCAATTGTACGGAATATGTACTTCACTGTGCAACCTACTAATAAAAGTCTCAATCAATCAAAAAACCTCCCGGTACAAATTTTCTCCCGAAAATCTCCCGATTTTCAGGCGGAGCTGGAGGCCACGCCCCTTCCAGCTCCATGCGGACCTGAGTGAGGACAGTCTGTTTTCATGTCCGCTTTCCCACTATATAAACAGCGTGCCTGCCCAATCATGTTATAAAACGTGAAAAAAAGACAATATAACATACATCCATAAACGTGGATGCATGTGAAAAAGTGCAATATATTTATCTGTACAGTAACCTATTTATTTATTTATATATGCACCTTACTGCTTCTTTTATCCTGCACTACCATGAGCTTATGTAACAAAATGATGTTCTTATCTGTACTGTAAAGTTCACATTTGAATGACAATAAAAAGGAAGTCGAAGTCTATAACATCTACGGCTGGATGGCTTTCAGCAGTACAGGACCTCCCCGTGAACTCTGAAGCGTCGTGCGCTATCTGCACCACAAGGTGGCGCCAATGGGCATACCAGGTGACGTCAGACTGTTGCGCTAACTTGTAGTTGATCGTTTAAATGTGCTAAATTTACATTTAACAGCATATATATCTGTATGTAAATAGCATGAAAGCATAAAGGATAACGTTCAAAGTTTTCATTTGAATTAAACTAATAATTAATTTAATAACACATGATTTAAAAAAACAACAACGTTACACAGTGAAATTAGTGTTATTTCTACTTTTAAAAATAGTGACAGACAATAGAACGAGGATGGACAATTCAACCCTTAACTCACTCCTTTCCTGCAAAATACATTTCACAGATGCTGCCCACACCTGTGCTCCTTCAAAGGCTGTGCTACTGGCTGCAAAGCATTGTACTTTCAAGGAGTAGATGAGTATTATGTGTGTGTATACGTGTAAATAAATGAACACTGAAATTGAAGTATTTCTTTTATTTATATATAATATATATATAATATATATATAATAATATATATATATATATATAGCTAGAATTCACTGAAAGTCAAGTATTTCATATATATGTACCGTATTTTCCGCACCATAAGGCGCCCCGTGTTATTAGCCGCACGTTTAATGAACGGCATATTTCAAAACTTTGTTTACCTATTAGCCGCCCCGTGCTATTAGCCGCACCTACGCTACGCTAAAGGGAATGTCAACAAAACAGTCAGATAGGTCAGTCAAACTTTAATAATATATTACAAACCAGCGTTCTAACAACTCTGTTCACTCCCAAAATGTAATGTGCAAATGTGCAATCACAAAAATAGTAACACTCAAAATAGTGCAGAGCAATAGCAACATCAATAACTCAACGTTGCTCATACGTTAGTGTCACGCAACACACAAAATAAACATTTAAAGCTCACTTTCTGAAGTTATTACTCATCTACAAATCCCTCAAATTCTTCTTCTTCGGTGTGCTTCACTTGTTTTTTGACACCATCTGTGATGTGGACGCGCATGCAGTCATAGATCAACAGGAACGGCGCTGCGTGAAAAAAGTCACCCGGTGTCTTCGCGTAAACGTCTATCAACCACTCGCTCATCTTTTCTTCATCCATCCATCCCTTCGAGTTAGCTTTTATGATGACGCCGGCTGGAAAGTTCTCTTTTGGCAAGGTCTTCCTTTTGAATATCACCGTGGGCGGAAGTTTCTGGCCGTTAGCATGGCAAGCTAGAACCACAGTAAAAGACGACTTCTCATTCCCTGTGGTGCGAATATCCACCGTACGTGTTCCCGTTGTATCCACAGTGCGGTTCACATGAATATCAAAAGTCAGTGGAACCTTGTACGCGTGTCTCTTAGTAGGAGACATTTTGTTGTCTTTACAGAAAAACAAATGAAATTAAATATCCGCGAGCTTCTTCTTCTACGGGGGCGGGTGCTCACCTTGGCGGTTGCTTACAGTAGAAGAAGAAGCGCTTCCTCTTCTATGGGGGCGGTTGCTTACCGTAGAAGAAGAAGCGCTTCCTCTTTTACGGGGAAAAAAGATGGCGACTGTTTACCGTAGTTGCGAGACCTAAACCTTATGAAAATAAATATGAATATTAATCCATATATAAGGCGCACCGGGTTATTAGCCGCACTGTCTGCTTTTGACAAAAATTGTGGTTTTTAGGTGCGGCTTATGGTGCGGAAAATACGGTATATACATGTATACTGTATATATATATATATATGAAATACTTGACTTGATGAATTCTAGCTGTAAATATACTCCTCCCCTCTTAACCACGCCCACACCCCCCACGCCCCCACCTCCCGAAATCGGAGGTCTCAAGGTTGGCAAGTATGTTTATTAGTAACCAGCGAAAAGGTTTATTATAAACAGAGGTCACAACATCAGAACTATATATATTATCACCCTAACCCTAACCCTTGTCAAATTGTTTTTTATATTCAACAATTTTACACATCCATGTCAAGGAAAGAAAATAAAAGCAAATACAAAGAGAATTAAAAATAATAAAAAATATGATACAATTTAAAAAAAAGGGTTAAATTAAGTCACTTGAAAACTTTTTCATAAAAATATCTATTTAAGGGTTTTTGTACTTTTAACCATTTTCCCAGATATAATTGATAATTTGAAAGCCAATTAGAAAATGTTTTTACTTTCAGAAATCATTATGTATACACATTTTTGCTTGCAGCATAATAATGTTGACAAACATTTATATGTTACTATCATTTATATATATGTCAAATTTGATCTCTTATTGTGAATGGGGACATCACCACACCCTTAGACATGTTTGTCAACACTATTATGCTGCAAGCAACAATTTTTATACATACATGTTGATTTCTGAAGTTAAAACCTACATGTTTTAATTGGCTTAATGGTTTGAAATTACCAATTAAATCTTGGAAAATGATTAAAAGTACCAAATACCTTAAATTGATATCTTTATTGAAAACATTTAAAGGGTTAGGGGTTGAATGTAGCCCTTTTTTTCTCTTTGAATTTTGTATTTTACCATGTTGTTTTATTATTTTTAACACTGTCTTTGTATTTGCTTTTATTTTCTTTCCTTGACATGTTTTGTTAAAGTCATAATTTGCTCAACCTGATGTGTAAAAAATATGTTGAAAGTGCCTTGACTTTTAATAATACCTGGGATTTATATAGCGCTTTTCTAAGTACCCAAAGCCGCTTTACATGTGGTAAGCTACTTTCGTAGCCACAGCTGCCCTGGGGTAGACTGACGGAAGCGTGGCTGCCAATTTGCGCCTACGGCCCCTCCGACCACCACCTATCATTCATTCATTCATCATTCATTCACCGGTGTGAGCGGCACCGGGGGCAAGGGTGAAGTGTCCTGCCCAAGGACACAACGGCATGGTAAGAGGCGGGGAGCGAACCTGCAACCCTCAGGTTTCTGACACGGGCGCTCTACCCACTACGCCATGCCGCCCCCTTTTATGTACATTGTGGACATGTTTGTTGTTCAAAAAAAATAGTGTAGATGTGTACCCCATCCATCCATCCATTTTCTACCGCTTGTTCCCTTCGGGGTCGCGGGGGGCGCTGGAGCCTATCTCAGCTACAATCGGGCGGAAGGAAGGCGGGGTACCCCATTGCAGGAAATTTATTCTTAAATTTTTTTGTCAGCCTTTCTCTTTTTTTTTAAAGTGTGCTCACATGCCTGCAAATGTTTAGCTAGTCCTTGGCTTGAAAATGTCTCTCCCCATAGCCCGTGTGTCGTATAGCAGCTGAAGAGTAGTTTCAAACTGAATAGCCAGCAGCCTTCAGGCTATAAACCTAGCGTTAATGAAAAAAATAACAAAAACTGCTAATTAATGACTTTATAAGCAACACGTTTGGTTACTACATACAGCAAAAATTAATCTGAGCACTCTCAAAATTTAAAATGCTAAATATCTTTAAAAAAATGACACTAGTGCAAAGGGAAACAGTGTTTCAATGGTATTTGAACCATAATGATATTAAAGGAGCTAGGCATTTTTGAAGCTCAAAACTTGTCGCTTTTTAAGACTAAGAAAATAAATGACCTACTTTTTGGAAAGTGAGCTTCAAAACATAATAAATGCATGAATAAAAAGTAAGTAACTTAAAGAAAATCACTTCATGCAATATTTTAAAACTTGATAGGTTATTTTTTATTTAATGAACCAAGTACCGACGTTACAATTAAAAATAGCTGTAACTTCCATATTTTGTTGAATTTTCAAAGAGAGTTTTGCAGTGAATCATTTAGCATTAGTATAAAACTATCGGACCATAGCAGTGGACTTTTTTCCGGATGAAATGTTACAATGTTTGTTTTGTTTGTCCGAGGCGGCGCCGGCAGCCTCACAAAAAGATTTTATGGAAGCTTATTGCATGTTGATTTATTCTACTTCTTCAGCTTAGATTTCTGAATTTCCAAGTCTCTGCTTTTCAATTGCTCCAAAAATAACCCCACGCACAGTAAGTAACGATACGCATCGCAAACGGCCGCTGCAATAGAGATAGGTAGGTCAGCGGCCTCAAGCACCTTGCACCTTTTGTTTCAGGTACCAACATATAGCATATATTGCCATTCAGACTATAAATGCATAAATGCTATCAGTTTTGGGCCATATTACCCAGCCAGACTTGTGTGCTTATTGAAGGACATTTAGCTTTTATGTTTAGACATTTCCACAAGTGAACGCATTGCAGGACTGTTCATATTGAATATTTTGTGTAAGTCCATTTTGCCGACCGTTGCGGCTCTGGACACCCTATTAGTAAATGTGAAAAATATAGACACCAAAATGTGCTATGTTGAACCACTTATGTTCTATTTTTTTACTGTAATACTTTGGTACACTTTGTCATCCATAACACAAAGCTGACACTAAGGCCATGTCCACTTGAACAGAGATACCTAATAAACACATAATAAATAAACTCTGTGTTTAGGCCTCTTGTCCTCTTTAAAAATGCAGACTTTTGCAAGCGCAGGTCAAAGTGTAGAGTTCCAAAACCCTCCGCTGAGCGTATGCGTGTACACGGCACAACTTGTGATGACGTCACGGTTGTGTCATTTCCAAGCTCAACAACACTGCCTTGCTGCCTTTAAACACACTACAAGATGATTTATTGTATGTTTGAACGTAAATGTGCTGCTATTTTCACTCAACATGAATTAAAAAAAGACACATTAAAATGGGCTTTGCGACACTGTTTTGGATATGATGGCTATGGAACCTCCACCTGATGGCACAACTTTGACAAGCAAGACTTTTTGCTCTGTGTCATAAGAAAGGTGCAACATTATCTTATGTTTTTAGTCCTTGTTTAACGACAAGTCATGAAGTTAACTTGCGTGTCTTGCTACCATTATTGTAGATTGAGCCGGGCGCGACCGTGCACGCACTTAAAGAGCGACCAAGCAACAACAAAAAAACAATGTAACGTCATCCTTGTAGTGTGTACTGATGTTAAAGACAATATACACTTCATTACACATATACCATATCATTATATCCATGATTAAATGCTTTATAATTCCCTTAAACATGCAAAATGGTTTCCTTAGTGCGTGCTGATTTGATAAATATTGTGGACTTCACTGCACATGTAATACATCACCATGTTGCTGAACATGTTATAATTCTATCATTCGCTCTTTAATAATGTTCCCAGGGCTCTGTGTACGTGCAGGCTGGGTTTAAAGATAATGTACATGTCATTGTGCGTCTAGTATTTCACAATACAAATAGTAAGAGGTGTAATGCCACCATTTGTCAGGCTTCTGATTGGACAACATGTGCATGACAGCAGGTGTATGTGTTTGTGTAAGTTTGGTCTTTAATGTCTGTTGAGTATTTTTTTTACAAAAAAAAAAATTATCAAAACGGTGCCCGCATACTTTGACTTTTTGGTGAAAAAGTTTAGACACCCGTGTGTCAACATTTATATTCCAATAATTTTTTTGTTGAAATGCTTGTTCCCCTGACTTATGACTTTAAAAGCAAACATGTAAAGGTTGTTCTCCAAGTACCACTTCAGGAAAAACAACTTTGCTCTCCAAGTGCCACCATAATGACCAACATTGAAATACAGTTGTGTAGTGGCCATAAGTATTCATTGAATATTTTTGCCCACAGTTTGAACAGTAACACTGTGTTTGCATATTTATGTCATTCTTTGTCGTACCACAGTTAGAGAATCACTGGCTTAGGGAATTGTGTAATACTATCATGAGGTGATTATACATTCAAATGCACTGTAACATGTGGTCCTAAATAAAGACTATGTACTAGTACATGTGTATGATTGTGCTGCGTTTCTCTCTCTAGGGATTACCTGGTAGTCCAGGGGCCAAAGGTGGACCTGGAGTTCAAGTAAGCACTATTCAATCAAACTTTCTACATCATGTACTTCACTTTTAACCACTTTTTCTCTTGCTAGGGTGAGCCTGGTCCCAGAGGTCATGCCGGCATGTCCAGAGGTAAATACTTTTGTCAATAACACTGACTCCAGATACTCACCTCATATGTGTAACTGCAGGGAGACCGAGGTCAGCGCGGTCCAGTGGCTCCACAAGGATTAGTCGGAAAGGCTGTAAGTTTTTTGCAATACATTGTGTTGAAAGTACAATACTTATTCATTGTTCTCATATATGACAGGGAAGCAAAGGAGAGAGAGGACCGATGGGTGTTCCAGGTGCTCAAGGTCTGAGTGGAACCAAAGGAGACAAGGTATGTGGTGAAAGAGTCCACCAGGGGGCAGTGTTTACCCAGGAGTTAAATACAAGTCATACATTCAAGCAAGATGAAATAGTTCTGTCTTTGTAGTGCTTCAGTACTTTGAATTTATTCTGAAGATAGTATATTATATAAGTATTTAGCAATACTTACAATTTCTTCTAAAGATAGTATAACATGTGTTTCTGTCCTTGTAGTACATCATTATGCTGTCTTTATTTTTTATTAAATCATAAAAAACACAAGATACACTTACAATTAGTGCACCAACCCACAAAATCTCCCTCCCCCATTTACACTCATTCACACAAAAGGGTTGTTTCTTTCTGTTATTAATATTCTGCTTCCTACAATATATATCAATACAGTCTGCAAGGGATACAGTCCGTAAGCACACATGATTGTGCGTGCTGCTGCTCCACTAATAGTACTAACCTTTAACAGTTAATTTGACTCATTTTCATTCATTACTAGTTTATCTGTAACTGTTTTTATATTGTTTTACTTTCTTTTTTATTCAAGAAAATGTTTTTAATATATTTATCTTATTTTATTTTATTAATGTAAAAAAAAAGGATCTTCTCTTTACCAGACCTGGTTGCCAATGAAATTAGATTGTTTAAAGGGTTCTTAAAACCAGGTCCAGTCCAGATTATGTCCAGGTCGCACAACAACCGATTGCATATAATCTATAAACAAAATTACATTTTCAAAATAAGCATTTATTTACAGTTCAGATTATGTCCAGGTGGGACTCAGTAACACACCTTCATTTATGTCCACTCAAATGAGGAAACACAACAACACATTGCATATATCTGTAAACAAAATTACATTTTCAAAATAAGCATTTGAGGACTTCCCATCTTTTTTTTAATGTTTTTTGGCCTCATTATCGGTTTCAACCATGTAACTTTCTTAAAGTTAAGAAATACTGAATACATGTTTTAAAGAGAATAATACTAAGTGAATATCTGTTTTTGGCCTTAAAAATAAATCTTTTACCGAGTACTATAATTAAATTGACTAAGTCATGACTGTCAATGAACTCTCCTAAAATAACAAACCACATCAAGCTTCATAAACAAACCAATCCTTAAACACATTTTTTCTACTTCCACCCAAAAGGAAGACACAATATGACAAAACAAAGACACAATATGACAAAAGGAAGACACAATATGACAATACCAAAACAAATGCAGGGTGGATTCAGACTCCTGACAACAAAATCGGCAATCATCCGACTCTGTCGCATTCCATAGTTTTAACATTTTTCTCATGGGTAAGAAGTTAAAAATAATATTAATTTGAAAATAACGATTTTGCACATGGATAGTAGTTTTGTAGATTAATTTGAATATGGCATCAGTCAAAAAAGTCCTCCCATTTTCCATGAGTTATATGAGGCAGCCTTCAACGATTTCTCTATTAAAAAAAAAAATATATTTTTCTATTTATTTTAGTTCCTTTTTGCCAACTAGAATTTCTTATTAGAGGTTTACAAACTAATAATTTAGTAGTTCCATAATTAATTATTTGTTTCCATCTTTTCCCAATTACTCCAGTTAGTTGATTAAAAGAAAAGCTTGAACAAGCATCACCATACATACCATATTTTTCGGAGTATAAATCGCACCGAAGTATAAGTCGCACCTGCCGAAAATGCATAATAAAGAAGGAAAAAAACATATATAAATCGCACTGGCCAAACTATGAAAAAAACTGCGACTTATAGTCCGAAAAATACGGTAGTTGTAAATTCATCATACTTCATCATCTTACCATTCTCATTGATGATATCATTGACAAATATATCATTCATCATACTTCATAATCTTACCGTTCTCATTGATGATAATATTGACAAAAATGATTCCTCTTTCAAACATATTTTTCCAAAAGAAAGGCTTTCCATCCATTACAATATTAGAGTTTATTCATATTATCTGCTGCAAAATGTCATCTCTTTTTTCTGGCACATGAAATTGAAAACACCACCATGAGTGGATTGTTTCCTTTATGAAGCCCGCCATGTTTCATGAGTGGATTGTTTCCTTTATGAAGCCCGCCATGTTTCATGAGTGGATTGTTTCCTTTATGAAGCCCACCATGTTTCATGAGTGGATTGTTTCCTTTATGAAGCCCGCCATGTTTCATGAGTGGATTGTTTCCTTTATGAAGCCCGCCATGTTTCATGAGTGGATTGTTTCCTTTATGAAGCCCGCCATGTTTCATGAGTGGATTGTTTCCTTTATGAAGCCTGCCATGTTTCATGAGTGGATTGTTTCCTTTATGAAGCCCGCCATGTTTCATGAGTGGATTGTTTCCTTTATGAAGCCCGCCATGTTTCATGAGTGGATTGTTTCCTTTATGAAGCCCGCCATGTTTCATGAGTGGATTGTTTCCTTTATGAAGCCCGCCATGTTTCATGAGTGGATTGTTTCCTTTATGAAGCCCGCCATGTTTCATGAGTGGATTGTTTCCTTTATGAAGCCCGCCATGTTTCATGAGTGGATTGTTTCCTTTATGAAGCCCGCCATGTTTCATGAGTGGATTGTTTCCTTTATGAAGCCCGCCATGTTTCATGAGTGGATTGTTTCCTTAATGAAGCCCGCCATGTTTCATGAGTGGATTGTTTCCTTAATGAAGCCCGCCATGTTTCATGAGTGGATTGTTTCCTTAATGAAGCCCGCCATGTTTCCCAGCAGACTCTCTACATAAGGAAAATGGGAGGGCATCACTTTTAAAAACGGATACAATTTATTTTGATACAGTGCATGCTTTTTGTCCAACAGGACACTTGTGTACCACTCAGTGTTTTAATACGTCTTTGGAACAATTTGCTATTACTTTTACCATCATATTTGTACATGTCCTATTTGCTGATGTTGCTCTGTTGTTGTTGTTGTGTTTGCTGTTGTTGTTTTTGTCTCTCTGTCTAATCCCCCTCTTGTCCCCACAATTCCCCCCTCTGTCTTCCTTTTTCTCTTTCTATCCCCTCCTGCTCCGGCCCGGCTGCACCAAATGATAATATAAATACATTTAATAAAGTCAAATACAAATAAGGCAACAAGAGAAGTATCCTACACTTCTCTTTTGTAAAGTAAATGTGAACAGCCGATATGGGCATCTACATCTACTATATGATCATCTACATCTACTATATGATCATCTACATCTACTATATGATCATCTACATCTACTATATGATCATCTACATCTACTATATGATCATCTACATCTACTATATGATCATCTACATCTACTATATGATCATCTACATCTACTATATGATCATCTACATCTACTATATGATTTGCCTGAGGAGCTGGACAGGACAAAAAAAAACAACAAAAAAAACCAACTTGTTTTTTTTCCTTCAGCCACATAAATATAAGTTTTCTTTTTCTGTTGTCTGCAAGACCATTGCAATTATAACTAATTATTCCAACTTCATTATCGTTCCTATAAACCACATGACCTGAGTAAATTCATTATATATTTTATTGAATGTCTTAACACCATAAGTTTCATAGACATGAAAATCTTGTAACTAAAAACTGCAGCATCACCTG
Organism: Entelurus aequoreus; assembly: GCF_033978785.1. Lineage (NCBI taxonomy): Eukaryota > Metazoa > Chordata > Actinopteri > Syngnathiformes > Syngnathidae > Entelurus > Entelurus aequoreus. The sequence continues at coordinate 54,110 of NW_026908036.1, read as the reverse complement.
CTATTTACCAGGAAACCAAGATCCCCTCTAATAAAGCCACAGACACACCATTCACACCACAGTATACAAGACAAACAAACACGTACACCCCAACATATATTATTCGCTGACCAATTCCCAACATCTATCTATATTGTCCAGTCCCAGAATAAACTAAAAAGCTCCAAAACAAAATGTCAATTCTTATCCGTCAAGTTGTCACCACGGCGATGTCGCGATGACGCAATCACTGCTCTACATTATTGTTCCTCACATGCTTCTGTACAGCTCACCGTTAACGTACAGTTTATGGAAAACAAGACGAGCTTGTTGTCCTTTCTGCCTAAAGGACTTCATAATTGGAATTAACTTACGTGGTTTCTCCACCACCTGGATTGGGTATTGGCTGGTCATGAAGAATGTAGTAACTTTCAGTCTTCTGGAGAGAGCAAGCACTCCATCTTTGCATTTGGAGTTAGTAAACTTTACAAGCATAGGTCTCGGTCTAGCATCCTCCTTGCGTTTGCCAATCCTGTTTGCTCGTTCCATTTGGATCCTCTTGACTTCTTCCTCCGAGATGCCGAGTTGCTCCTGCAGAAAGGCTCTGACGAGGTTCTCCGTGATGCTGTAAGTTTCTCCTACATCTTCATGATCAGCAGCTTGTCTCGCATGCTCCTGCAGCGGAGTTCTAACAAGTCCGCCTGTTACTCCCTCCGAGGTCTTAATCTAGGCTCAAGTTGTTCATTTTTCTCAGACATTTATTTTCAGCCACGCCTTCTTCTCGTAACAACGATGCCAACACAATGCCAAAAATAATGCCGTCAGAACTAATAAATAAGAAAAACAGAACTTACAATTAGTCTGACATCCAATAACATAAAACACATTGATTTCACATACATATCAGAAAGAAACTTACCTCATTGGCCTCACAAACTCTGAGGGAATAAAGTTTCCCTCCATTAACTTCTTTCATCAAATGCTTGCTGTCTCATGCTGCTTCCCTTATTCCGTCACATATTCATTGTCCCCCCAACAATGTGACCAAACCGGAACAAAAAATATGTTCCTCTCCAATTTACATGGGTTTTGTAACAAAAATAAAGTTAACGTATACTTGCATGAAATTACCAAAGAAAATACATTTTTAATCACATTTTATGTAAATATGAACTTATATTTATACATTGTATTTATTTATTCTAACTAACTATGAAATGATATAACATAAATACAATGTGCTTCTGTCAGCAGCTACACCGCCTTTAATTTCTCGCTCTCCGTAGTCAGTCTAGTAGTTTTGAGTTTCAGGCTTGTTAACTCAACTTTTAGTGTTATCTGTTCCTTTTTTATCTCCACCATTTCAGCGTGATTGTACTCGACTGATTTTTTACAGTTCTGAAACGTCAGTTTTTAGTTCATCCAAAATGTCCAGTTTTCAAAGTTTTTCAACCATAGCTTGCAACATTTTTCGATCGTCCGGAATAAACGTTGTATTTTCGTCCAAATCACTAGAGGACAATTGATCACGGACGCGTTTAGATTCTTTTGATCCGCGCTGTGGCATGGTTGCAGGGGAACGATGGGCCACTCGGCGTTCGAGGCACCTTATCTTCAGCCAAATCACCCTTGTGAGTAGTATATATCTCACCAATTGCAGAGAGGTGGATATATATAGCGTAAACCACTTCAAATCTTGTGTCACTGGCGCGTTGATGCCATTTATAACATTACATACTGGGACTTGTGTAGAGACGGTCTCAGCTCACGTTGCTCACGGCGGCCTAACCCTAAACCATTATGCTCGCTTTTAAACTTGGTATATTATATACGTATTTCTGTCCTTGTACTGTAGTGCATCAATACATACACTGTCTTTGAAATATAGTATGTGTTTCTATCCTTGTACTGTAGTACATCAATACTCCCAAAGATAGCATATACGTATGTATTTACACTTTCTCCTAAAGATAGTATAATATATAAGTAATTATGTCCTTGTACTGTAATTAATACACTCTTCTAAAGTAGTATATTATATAAGTATTGCAGTATATCAATACATAAACTTTCTTCTAAAGATAGTATATTATACGTCTTTGTATTGTACATCAATACTAAATTGTCCTAAATGTAGTATATTATGTAAGTATTTCAGTACATCAATACATACACTTTCTTCTATATAAGTACTTCAGTACATAAATACCTACACTTTTTTCTAAAGATAGTAAATTATATAAGTATTTCAGTATATCAATACTTAGTTTCTTCTAAAGATACAATGTGTAAGTATTTATGTCGTTGTACTGTAGAACATCAATACATAAACTTTCTTCTAAAGATTATATAAGTATTTCTCTCCTTGTATTGTAGTACATCATTACTTAAATTGTGTGTTTCTGTCCTTGTACTGTAGTACATCAATACTTACACTTTCCTCTAAAGATAGTGTATTATATAATTATTTCAGTACTTCAATACTTGCACTTTCTCCTAAAGGTAGTATATTATATGTATTTCTGTCCTTGCACTGTAGTACATCAATACTTACACTTTCTCCTTAAGGTAATATATTATGTAAGTATTTCAGTACATCAATACTTACACTTCTTCTAAAGATAGTATATTATAAAAGTGATTCTGTCCTTGCACATCAGTACTTACACTTTCTCCTAAAGGTAGTATACTACATAAGTATTTCAGTACATCAATACATACACTTTTTTGTAAAGATTGTACCGTATTTTCCGCACCATAAGCCGCACCTAAAAACCACACATTTTCTCAAAAGCTGACAGTGCGGCTTATAACCCGGTGCGCTTTATATATGGATTAATATTAATATTTATTTTCATAAAGTTTAGGTCTCGCAACTACGGTAAACAGCCGCCATCTTTTTTCCCCGAAGAAGAGGAAGCGCTTCTTCTTCTACGGTAAGCAACCGCCTCCATAGAAGAGGAAGCGCTTCTTCTTCTACTGTAAGCAACCGCCAAGGTGAGCACCCGCCCCCGTAGAAGAAGAAGCGTGCGGATATTTCATTTCATTTGTGTGTTTCTGTAAAGACCACAAAATGTCTCCTACTAAGAGACACGCGTACAAGGTTCCACTGACTTTTGATATTCATGTGAACCGCACTGTGTATACAACGGGAACACGTACGGTGAATATTCGCACCACAGGGAATGAGAAGTCGTCTTTTACTGTGGTTCTAGCTAGCCATGCTAACGGCCAGAAACTTCCACCCACGGTGATATTCAAAAGGAAGACCTTGCCAAAAGAGAACTTTCCAGCCGGCGTCATCATAAAAGCTAACTGGAAGGGATGGATGGATGAAGAAAAGATGGTTGATAGACGTTTACGCGAAGAGACCGAGTGACTTTTTTCACGCAGCTCCGTCCCTGTTGATCTACGACTGCATGCGCGTCCACATCACAGATGGTGCCAAAAAACAAGTGAAGCACACCGAAGAAGAAGAATTTGAGGGATTTGTGGATGAGTAATAACTTCAGAAAGTGAGCTTTAAATGTTTATTTTGTGTGTTGTGTGACACTAACGTATGAGCAACGTTGAGTTATTGATGTTGCTATTGCTCTGCACTATTTTGAGTGTTACTATTTTTGTGATTGCACATTAGCACATTACATTTTGGGAGTGAACAGAGTTGTTAGAACGCTGGTTTGTAATATATTATTAAAGTTTGACTGACCTATCTGACTGTTTTTTTGACGTTCCCTTTAGCGCAGCGTAGGTGCGGCTAATAACACGGTTAGGGTTAGGGTTAGGGTTAGGGGTTAGGGTTAGGGTTATGGTAAGGATTTAGGGTTAGGGTTAGGGTTAGGGTTGGGGTTAGGGTTAGGGTTAGGGTTAGGGTTGGGGGAGGGGTTAGGGTTAGGGTTAGGGTTAGGGTTAGGGTTAGGTGTTGTTGGGTTAGGGTTAGGGAAAGGGGGATGGGCAAGGATGCACTGTCCTGCTTCAGCCCGTGCCGGTAACGTCAAGCTCCAACGGTAGGCCCTCAGGGCACCCTGCAAGAAAGAAATCACAAAAGCATTAGATGTGATGTCAAACACATGTTGGACCTGATTCCAGCGACGCGTTTCGGCCTGTCAGGCCTCATCAGGCTGGCTGCGGCTTCTCCATGTTTTCTCTGCAGCGTGATGTCCTCTCATCGAGCGCTGTGAGGGAGATGTGCCTGTCTCAGGAATGGAGGAGGTTTTGAGCAGGAAGGGGGCGGGGCTGACACCCTCCACATCAAGGCAAAAAGATATATGCCTTGATCTCCCTCAAACTCCTATTTACAATGTGTTTAAAACAAGGGTTAGGGTTAGGGGTAGGGTTAGGGTTAGGGTTAGGGTTAGGGTTAGGTTTATGGTAAGGATTTAGGGTTAGGGTTAGGGTTAGGGTTAGGGTTAGGGTTGGGGGAGGGGTTAGGGTTAGGGTTAGGGTTGGGGGAGGGGTTAGGGTTAGGGTTAGGAGAAGGGGATGTGCACTGTCCGTCTACAATCCAACGGACTGACACTTACATCTCATTTAGGCCCCCCGGATGTCTGGTGCCCAATTTGGAGATCCACAGGAGCTCTGCCCTGTGACGTTGGGCGAGGCTCCATTTAGGATCCGTCTCTGCGACAGTCACCCGGACGGAAGACCATCCGTGCAGGAGGAAATGCTGAACCAGGTGAGTGTTGGTATTTTTTTGTCTAACAATGTTGTATTTGTGCTGGGCGAATCTCCTGGCTAAGGTATTGCCCGTCTCGCCCACGTACATACACCCACATTGCTGACAACGGATGACATACACACAGTTCTGTGTGTGTCGGCCGCCACGGCACAACGGCTGGAAAACCTTGCGGTTATGGGGGTTCACCAACCATTGTGAGTGGCGGACAAGGGCGTCCCTCTTGGTGGAGGGCGGGTCTCTCAATGAGCAGACCCTGGCCCTGACCAACTGATCATTCAAGTTGGGGTTCTTGCGGTAGGCCGGCACCACATAGCGACCAGGCAGCCTCCCACTACTCTCCACAAAGACCCGGAAGTGGTTTTTGACCTTCCAGGCGGCCCGCGCAGCCGAGGGAGAGTAGGTGGTGATCAGAGGAATCATGTCTGTCCCAGGGGGAGGTCCCCTAGGGTCCAAGAAGCCCCTCAACTGCCGTCTGAGGAAGGACCTGGAATAGCCCCTCCTCATCAGAGCAGAAAAGAGGGTCCTCGAGGCCCCCAGGAAGTCCTCCCGTCTGGTTTAGATACGATGAAACCTCAATAATTGGGATTTCACCAACCCCGCAAAGGTATGCGTGGGGTGGAAGCTGCTTCTGTAAAGGAGCGCATGGGTGTCGGTCTCCTTGAAGAACACCCGGATGTCCAAGTGTTGCGTAATAGCAAAGTCGGGACCCTTGAATGTAGTGGTGTCCAAAAAGTCGACAGAAGTACTGCTAATGGTCGACTTGATGGTGATATTTTTGTTGTGAGTGTTAAGCGTGTTCAAAAACACGCTGAACTCCTCACTGGAATGCGTCCAAACACCCCAGATGTCATCCAGGTACCGAAAATAATAAAGGGGACGTTTTGGGCAGGCGGCCAAAGCAGAGGTCTCCCACTCTGCCATAAAAATGTTGGCATACGCCGGTGCAAATTTCTTGCCCATAGCAGTGCCCTTAATTTGGAGGTAGAAACGACCGTCAAACTCAAAGTCGTTTCTCCTCAAATTAATTTCAAGGAGCTGTAGGATCTCCTTCTCGGGCCTGCTGACGTCGCGGTACTTGTAGAAGACATTTTTGACAGCCTGAATACCCTCATCGATGTCGATGTTTGTATACAGGCTGTCAATGTCTATGGTGAACAGGATGGCATCTGGGGGAATGTTCACACTCTTGATTTTATCTATAAAGTCATAGGTATCTCTGAGGTAGCTGTCGTGCAGAACGGAGAGCGGAGTTAAAAAATGGTCGATAAACTCTGCCGTTCTGTACGTCTCGCTGCCGCAGTCAGACACAATGGGGCGGCCCGGAGGGATCTCGTGGGGCTTGCTCCACTTGTCTGGCTCCTTGTGAATTTTAGGGAGCATGTAAAACCTGCGGGGGCGAGGATCACGCTCCCCCATGAGATACCTCTGTTGTTTAAAATTTATGAATTTTTTGAGGCGAAGATTATCCAGAATCTTGCCTACCATGGGGATGGTCTGGGGATAAATTGGTTCCGGCAGTGGTTTGTAATACGTCATGTCACTCAACTGCCGGGAACCCTCCCATAAATATTGTGACCTGTCAAAAATGACAACAGCACTCCCCTTGTCAGCTGGTTTGATGACAATGTGCTTGTTTCTTTTTAGATTTTGAAGGGCCTCAACTTCTTCCGGTGTCAAATTGGGAGCGACCGCAGGTGCGCAGCCCGAACCGGACACGGAAAGCCCATCGGACCGGACCATAGCCTGGAATTCCGGAGGCATAAGTCCAGGTGAGGGCTCCCAGCCGGAGCGGGCTGTGAAAGGTGTGGGTCCTGGAGAATCTTGATTCTCATAATACACCTCAAGTTTGACACGTCTATGGTAGCGCTGGAGGTCAAATTGAAGTTGATGATGCCAGTCGCTACTGAGGTTAGTGGAAGGAATAAAGTTGAGGCCCTTATTAAGGAGGGAGATGTGTGACGGGGTTGGCGTGAAATTACGGGCCAAATTTATCACGTTCTTATTACCCCCCCGAACCAACGGGATTATGGGGATGCCAAGTTTAAAAACTCAAGCCAGTGCTTGAGCATCGACTTGGCAGTGTCCTGAGTCCAGTGGATCAGGTCAGGTTGGGTCTCAAAGTCCCGGCCGTCGAGAGCCGGGATGTGAGCGTAATTGTTCCTGATGCAAAGATTCAGCAGCCCAAGGTTGGCTTTTTGCTCAGCGGGCAGGGCTGCCGAAAAATTGATCAGGGGGATTAGCACTCGGGCCCGTGGGAAGGTAAGCGCGGCTGCCCTGAGTGCCCCTTGGAGCTGCTTAATAGCAGTCTCCTTCACTTTCTGCTCACGGTGATGGATCCCAAAGGAAAGTACCAACACTTCCACCGGGACAGCAATTATGGTTTTGCGCAGGATGGCCTCCGCGTGTCGAAAATTGGCGTCCGGGTAACTATCGATCTGAAGGTCGTCGATATAAAAAGGAGGAAGATGAGAGAGATTGCAGTCGCCGATCATCAAGTACTTCTTGGTGGCCGACAACTTCCAATCCATCATCCTCCTCTGAGAGCCCATATGTCTAGTGGGTCTACGGGGGGAGGAGCAGGTAACATCCTCTACCAACTGGACACAATCTGAAATAGACAGTGGAGTACCTGGGACCAAAGGCTCCCCATGTGGTTTCTTTTTTAGTGTCCCGGGGAACAAATGTGACCAATCGGGGGACTCCTGAGGAAGCATCTCCCCAGGGAGCGTCTTCCGCAAAAGGTATGAAGGTGAGTCTTCACAGTCCTCCCTAGGGGTCCCGGAAAGTGTGGGCCCCTGTGGTGAAAATTCACCTTGTGGTGTCGTCTCATCTTCCATGTGAAGCTGGAGCGGGGATGAGACGGGGGTAGCGGCGGCCACAGGAGAGATGCTTGGGGACAGCATCGAAGCAAGATCCTGTCCCTGTTCCTGGTCCTGAAGATCAATGAGGAGGGGCGAATGAAGCGTGGGCCCCATTGGTGAGTAACCGTAGTACTCAGTCTGAGTGGGGGTCTCCTGGGTTTTGCTTTCCCCGGAGACTGTGAACCCACTTGTGGGGGTATCCTGGGTGTTGTTTTGCCCAGAGACTGTGGACCCACGTGGTGATTCATCGTCGTCCTCGGTCTGAGTGGGGGTGTCCTGTGTGTCTTGTCTTGCAGGTGATCCCAGAGGAAGTAGCCTGCGACGTGCAGGAATGGGCCGGGTCGGGAGATCCTCACCGATGCTGTCTTTGGCGGGTCTGCTGTCCGGAGCTCGGCGCGTGGTCATCCTCTGCTCCTTGGGAGGTTCCGCCACTGCAGGAGTCGGCGGCCGGCGAGGAAGGAAGATGGGGGCCATCCGGATTGGAGGGATTGCTGGACGGTCCGCCTCGGGAGACCAATCTGGGGCGACAGCGTCGGTGCTGGTAGCCACCGAAGCCCGAGTGACTATCTGAGCTGGGGGGCTTCTTGCCCGTGCCAAGTCAGGAGCCCCAACTGGGCCCATAGGGTCAGTGAGGGTACCCACCGATACCAGGGTGGTAGTCTGGACCGGTATAGACCGGGCCGGGTGTACCACCTCCGGTGCCGGGGTGGCAGCCTGGACTGGTAAGGGCTGGGCCGGGCGTGCCCCCCCAGCGTTGACAGAGGGGTCGGCAAAGGCTGCGACAATGAGGGCCTCGGCCTGCTTGAGGGTGTCCCCCAACAATCTCTTCCCCAAGTGTTTTTTTGCCCATGTAACAGCCAGCTCAAAAGCGGGTCTCCAACTCTCGTGAATAAAACTGGTTATCTTGCCCAATTCTTTTTCCAGAGTGTCATTGTAATGTTGTCTTAAAATTTCGACAGTTGTTGATGCCCAAGTATTGGCATTGGCCCTGATCAAAACCTCAATCTCAATGTTGGTGACCGCTGGTTTAATCATAGTGGCCAGCGTCTCACGCATTTTTATTATGGATTGGGGGTAAGTGTCTTTAGTAACATTGATAAGGTGATGTGTGATTTTAACAATGTTATAAAAACACTGGGCTTTTAAATTCCCCTCCATGGAAATTGGGGAATTGTCCGGGGGTGCCTTCTTCCGAGAAGCGTTCTGTTGCTTCTTGCCCTTTTTGCCCTTCTTCTTGGGACGGGGAGGAACGCGGGGACGTCCTTGAGGTGAATATTCCGGTAAGACATATTGCCTTGAAGGTACAAAGTCCCTGTCTCTGCTGGAATATTGACGCGGCCCCTCCCTCCTGGAAGAGTCCTGGCGCCTCCCGAGTGGACGAGGAGGATTGCGGGGACGTCTTGGAGGTGAAAAATGTGGTCTCAAATATCCAGGAGAGTGATGTCTTGAAGGCACAAAGTTATTTTGTGCTGGGCGTGTGTTCCACCCACATCATTCCACTGGGGGGCGCTGGCGCGCTCCTCTTGGAATTCGTCTTCAAAATGGCGGCGTGTCTGCGGGTAGGGGCGAACGGGAAGGGAATTGAGGTATCCCCGTACCACATCCGCATAAGTCATTGGGGGCAGCTGCTCGTGCGGCTCAGGAAAATTATCCTCATAATCATAATAATCCTGATGGTCATCATAATAATCCTCTGAATAAGTAGGCCACTCTGGAGGCGCAGCCTGCTGTCCCGGTCCGCGCCTTCGCCCCGACCAAACAGGAAGCCGTGCACCATCGTACCATCGTGACATTATTTAAAATTATAATTTTAATGCCGCTGGTGTAGATGGTAGTGAAAATGGTTTGCGAAACAAAAATGCGTTCGCTTTGTAAAAACAAAAATTGTCTTTATCCGTTCCTTTTGTAAACAAAGAGGAACGGCGTGCTCGTGGGCGGGACTTCCGCCGGGGTCAAGGGGAGCACTTCCGGTCTATGGCTGATAGCATTTAGCAAGCAACCGATGTCTTTGGTTGCAAAAATATGCTAAACATCGCGCTAATAAGCCACCGGACAATATCGTGAATAATCATAGCACATGTAGTATCAAAAATAGGCTGTTTATTTACAGAAAATAGCGACTAGAGGAACGAAAGCGTCGCTCCTCGCCCAGGCCAGCTGGACTCGGTGAGTAAACAAACAGAGAAAAAATACTACAATGTGTATAAAAAATATGAAAAGTAGAAAAGAAGTATATTTACATGAAACGAGTCAGATGGCAACGTTTCGGTAGAATACCTTCATCAGGCCTGACTCGTTTGTAAAGAGTTAGCAGGTTAGCACGACAGGTATTGATTGATTGATTGATTGAGACTTTTATTAGTAGGTTGCACAGTGAAGTACATATTCCGTACAATTGACCACTAAATGGTAACACCCGAATAAGTTTTTCAACTTGTTTAAGTCGGGGTCCACTTAAATTGATTCATGATACAGATATATACTATCATATATACTATCATCATAATACAGTCATCGCACAAGATAATCACATTGAATTATTTACATTATTTACAATCAGGAGTGTGGAGGGGGGGTGGGGTGGGGGGGGGGGGGGATATGGACATCAAGTAGTGGACATAGAGAGAGAGAGAGAGAGAGAGAGAGAGATCAGAAGGCATAAGAAAAAGAATCTGCATTTGATTGTTTACATTTGATTATTAGCAATCCGGGGAGGGTGTTAGTTTAGGGTTGAAGCTGCCTGGAGGTGAACTTTTATAGCGGTTTTGAAGGAGGATAGAGATGCCCTTTCTTTTATACCTGTTGGGAGCGCATTCCACATTGATGTGGCATAGAAAGAGAATGAGTTAAGACCTTTGTTAGTTCGGAATCTGGGTTTAACGTGGTTAGTGGAGCACCCCCTGGTGTTGTGGTTATGGCGGTCATTTACGTTAAGGAAGTAGTTTGACATGTACTTCGGTATCAGGGAGGTGTAGCGGATTTTATAGACTAGGCTCAGTGCAAGTTGTTTAACTCTGTCCTCCACCTTGAGCCAGCCCACTTTAGAGAAGTGGGTAGGAGTGAGGTGGGATCTGGGGTGGAGGTCTAGAAGTAACCTGACTAGCTTGTTCTGAGATGTTTGGAGTTTAGATTTGAGGGTTTTGGAGGTGCTAGGGTACCAGGAGGTGCATGCGTAATCGAAAAAGGGTTGAACGAGAGTTCCCGCCAGAATCCTCAAGGTGCTTTTGTTGACCAGAGAGGAAATTCTGTAGAGAAATCTCGTTCGTTGGTTAACCTTTTTGATTACCTTGGTTGCCATTTTATCACAGGAAAGGTTAGCCTCTAGAATGGAACCTAGGTAGGTGACCTCATCTTTCCTGGTGATGACACTGTCACCTACTTTTATGGTGAAGTGATTGACTCTCTTAAGTTTGATGTGGGACCCAAACAGGATGGATTCTGTTTTACCCAAGTGGATGGATAGCTTGTTGTCAGCGAGCCAGGTGCAAATTCTACAGAGCTCAGCACTGAGGATTTTCTCCACCTGTGACTTGTCCTTGCCGGATACCAGCAGGGCAGAGTCATCCGCAAACAAAAACAATTCACAGTCACATGCCGATGACATGTCGTTTATGTATATTAGGAACAGTAAAGGTCCCAATATACTGTAGGCTAAGGTCAGCCTTTTAACCTTGCCGTTTGCAAGAGGTAGTGCAGTCGTAAGGTGTCAATAGCCGTAAAACATTCGAATAAAGGGGTGGGGTCCACGTCATACACAAGTTGGCCTTCAAAATAGAAGTTTTGACCCAAACACAAGTGAAGAGGGTTAGGGTTAGGGTTAGGGTTAGGGTTAGGGTTAGGGTTAGGGTTGGGGGAGGGTTAGGGTTAGGGTTGGGGGAGGGGTTAGGGTTAGGGTTAGGGTTAGGGTTAGGGTTAGGTGTTGTTGGGTTAGGGTTAGGGTAAGGGGGATGGGCAAGGATGCACTGTCCTGCTTCAGCCCGTGCCGGTAACGTCAAGCTCCAACGGTAGGCCCTCAGGGCACCCTGCAAGAAAGAAATCACAAAAGCATTAGATGTGATGTCAAACACATGTTGGACCTGATTCCAGCGACGCGTTTCGGCCTGTCAAGCCTCATCAGGCTGGCTTTGGCTTCTCCATGTTTTCTCTGCAGCGTGATGTCCTCTCATCGAGCGCTGTGAGGGAGATGTGCCTGTCTCAGGAATGGAGGAGGTTTTGAGCAGGAAGGGGGCGGGGCTGACACCCTCCACATCAAGGCAAAAAGATATATGCCTTGATCTCCCTCAAACTCCTATTTACAATGTGTTTAAAAGGGTTAGGGTTAGGGTTAGGGTTAGGGTTAGGGTTAGGGTTAGGGTTAGGGTTAGGGTTGGGGTTGGGGTTGGGGTTAGGGTTAGGGTTAGGGTTAGGGTTAGGTTTAGAGTTAGGGTTAGGGTTAGGCATAAAGAAAAAGAGTTGGTTAGGGTTAGGCATAGAGAAAGAGAGTTGGTTAGGGTTAGGGCTAAGGGTGGGGGTGGGGCGATAGAAAAGAGCGAAAAAAAGAATAAGAAGGGTGTGCACGGTCCGTCTATGGCCCAGCGGGCTCGCACTCACGTCTCATTGAGGGTTAGGGTTAGGGTTAGGGTTAGGGTTAGGGTTAGGGTTAGGGTTAGGGTTAGGGTTAGGGGTTAGGGTTAGGGTTAGGGTTAGGGTTAGGGTTAGGTGTTGGGGGGTTAGGGTTAGGGTTAGGGGGAGGGAAAAGGGAATATGCGCTGTCCGTCTACAGCCTGCCAGAGTGACCCCACACCCAGAGCACACCCCCCCAGGGGACCCCAATCGGACAACGCCGAGAGCGGTGTCAGACACATCAACCAATTTCTTCATTATTTTTATGAACATGCGACGCGTTTCGGCCTGTTTGGCCTCATCAGGCATGTAAAGCTTCCACACTTGAGGTCTCCAGCAAGATGGCCACCTCATCCGCTGGAGCCTTTTTCCAAATGGAGCTGTGGAAGGGGGAGGATTTTACTAGAGCTCTGCAGGGGGCGGGGCTACAGCTCACACCTGCAGTCGTTTAGTTTGCTCGTCAGAGAGCCGAGGAAGAAGCCAGGTGTGGGAAAATCAATCCAAAATAAGACAATAATCACACCACACACTAAACTAAACAAATCACTGCAAAGTATATACAGATAGGAAAAACACTGCAAAATATGTACAGGTAAGTATCACTGCAAAAATATACAGGAAAACTCAAACAAATCCAGGTAAGTATTTCATAAACACACGTCCAGATGGTTCCTCGGCGTCTGTGACCTCTGACCCCAATTTTAGAATGTGTCTGATTATCATCAGCCCTTCACCACATCCCAGCAATGCCCAACAGAGCCCCAAGGGGGGGGCGCACAAAGGGCAGGATGCCACCCCAACGGCAGACTGGAGGCACTGGCTAGTTAGGTGTTGGGGGGTTAGGGTTAGGGTTAGGGGGAGGGAAAAGGGAATATGCGCTGTCCGTCTACAGCCTGCCAGAGTGACCCCACACCCAGAGCACACCCCCCCAGGGGACCCCAATCGGACAACGCCGAGAGCGGTGTCAGACACATCAACCAATTTCTTCATTATTTTTATGAACATGCGACGCGTTTCGGCCTGTTTGGCCTCATCAGGCATGTAAAGCTTCCACACTTGAGGTCTCCAGCAAGATGGCCACCTCATCCGCTGGAGCCTTTTTCCAAATGGAGCTGTGGAAGGGGGAGGATTTTACTAGAGCTCTGCAGGGGGCGGGGCTACAGCTCACACCTGGTTAGGGTTAGGGTTAGGGTTAGGGTTAGGGTTAGGGTTAGGGTTAGGGTTAGGGTTAGGGTTAGGGTTAGGGTGTTAGGGTTAGGGTTAGGGTTAGGGTTAGGGTTAGGGTTAGGGTTAGGGTTAGGGTTAGGGGTTAGGGTTAGGGTTAGGGTTAGGGTTAGGGTTAGGGTTAGGTGTTGTTGGGTTAGGGTTAGGGGAATGGGGATGGGCAAGGATGCACTGTCCTGCTTCAGCCCGTGCCGGTAACGTCAAGCTCCAACGGTAGGCCCTCAGGGCACCCTGCAAGAAAGAAATCACAAAAGCATTAGATGTGATGTCAAACACATTGTTGGACCTGATTCCAGCGACGCGTTTCGGCTTGTCAAGCCTCATCAGGCTGGCTTTGGCTTCTCCATGTTTTCTCTGCAGCGTGATGTCCTCTCATCGAGCGCTGTGAGGGAGATGTGCCTGTCTCAGGAATGGAGGAGGTTTTGAGCAGGAAGGGGGCGGGGCTGACACCCTCCACATCAAGGCAAAAAGATATATGCCTTGATCTCCCTCAAACTCCTATTTACAATGTGTTTAAAACAAGTCTTTCAAGTTTATGACTTGCTGCCCCCATCACACCTGCCGCAAAAGGACAACTCACCCACAAGGCACCCGTCAGGTCCACCGAGGAGACAAGACACCTGCGCACGGACTGGCGGCACTGGCCAAGTTAGGTGTTGTTGGGTTAGGGTTAGGGGTAGGGGGATGGGCAAGGATGCACTGTCCTGCTTCAGCCCGTGCCGGTAACGTCAAGCTCCAACGGTAGGCCCTCAGGGCACCCTGCAAGAAAGAAATCACAAAAGCATTAGATGTGATGTCAAACACATTGTTGGACCTGATTCCAGCGACGCGTTTCGGCTTGTCAAGCCTCATCAGGCTGGCTTTGGCTTCTCCATGTTTTCTCTGCAGCGTGATGTCCTCTCATCGAGCGCTGTGAGGGAGATGTGCCTGTCTCAGGAATGGAGGAGGTTTTGAGCAGGAAGGGGGCGGGGCTGACACCCTCCACATCAAGGCAAAAAGATATATGCCTTGATCTCCCTCAAACTCCTATTTACAATGTGTTTAAAACAAGTCTTTCAAGTTTATGACTTGCTGCCCCCATCACACCTGCCGCAAAAGGACAACTCACCCACAAGGCACCCGTCAGGTCCACCGAGGAGACAAGACACCTGCGCACGGACTGGCGGCACTGGCCAAGTTAGGTGTTGTTGGGTTAGGGTTAGGGGTAGGGGGATGGGCAAGGATGCACTGTCCTGCTTCAGCCCGTGCCGGTAACGTCAAGCTCCAACGGTAGGCCCTCAGGGCACCCTGCAAGAAAGAAATCACAAAAGCATTAGATGTGATGTCAAACACATTGTTGGACCTGATTCCAGCGACGCGTTTCGGCTTGTCAAGCCTCATCAGGCTGGCTTTGGCTTCTCCATGTTTTCTCTGCAGCGTGATGTCCTCTCATCGAGCGCTGTGAGGGAGATGTGCCTGTCTCAGGAATGGAGGAGGTTTTGAGCAGGAAGGGGGCGGGGCTGACACCCTCCACATCAAGGCAAAAAGATATATGCCTTGATCTCCCTCAAACTCCTATTTACAATGTGTTTAAAACAAGTCTTTCAAGTTTATGACTTGCTGCCCCCATCACACCTGCCGCAAAAGGACAACTCACCCACAAGGCACCCGTCAGGTCCACCGAGGAGACAAGACACCTGCGCACGGACTGGCGGCACTGGCCAAGTTAGGTGTTGTTGGGTTAGGGTTAGGGGTAGGGGGATGGGCAAGGATGCACTGTCCTGCTTCAGCCCGTGCCGGTAACGTCAAGCTCCAACGGTAGGCCCTCAGGGCACCCTGCAAGAAAGAAATCACAAAAGCATTAGATGTGATGTCAAACACATTGTTGGACCTGATTCCAGCGACGCGTTTCGGCTTGTCAAGCCTCATCAGGCTGGCTTTGGCTTCTCCATGTTTTCTCTGCAGCGTGATGTCCTCTCATCGAGCGCTGTGAGGGAGATGTGCCTGTCTCAGGAATGGAGGAGGTTTTGAGCAGGAAGGGGGCGGGGCTGACACCCTCCACATCAAGGCAAAAAGATATATGCCTTGATCTCCCTCAAACTCCTATTTACAATGTGTTTAAAACAAGTCTTTCAAGTTTATGACTTGCTGCCCCCATCACACCTGCCGCAAAAGGACAACTCACCCACAAGGCACCCGTCAGGTCCACCGAGGAGACAAGACACCTGCGCACGGACTGGCGGCACTGGCCAAGTTAGGTGTTGTTGGGTTAGGGTTAGGGGTAGGGGGATGGGCAAGGATGCACTGTCCTGCTTCAGCCCGTGCCGGTAACGTCAAGCTCCAACGGTAGGCCCTCAGGGCACCCTGCAAGAAAGAAATCACAAAAGCATTAGATGTGATGTCAAACACATTGTTGGACCTGATTCCAGCGACGCGTTTCGGCTTGTCAAGCCTCATCAGGCTGGCTTTGGCTTCTCCATGTTTTCTCTGCAGCGTGATGTCCTCTCATCGAGCGCTGTGAGGGAGATGTGCCTGTCTCAGGAATGGAGGAGGTTTTGAGCAGGAAGGGGGCGGGGCTGACACCCTCCACATCAAGGCAAAAAGATATATGCCTTGATCTCCCTCAAACTCCTATTTACAATGTGTTTAAAACAAGTCTTTCAAGTTTATGACTTGCTGCCCCCATCACACCTGCCGCAAAAGGACAACTCACCCACAAGGCACCCGTCAGGTCCACCGAGGAGACAAGACACCTGCGCACGGACTGGCGGCACTGGCCAAGTTAGGTGTTGTTGGGTTAGGGTTAGGGGTAGGGGGATGGGCAAGGATGCACTGTCCTGCTTCAGCCCGTGCCGGTAACGTCAAGCTCCAACGGTAGGCCCTCAGGGCACCCTGCAAGAAAGAAATCACAAAAGCATTAGATGTGATGTCAAACACATTGTTGGACCTGATTCCAGCGACGCGTTTCGGCTTGTCAAGCCTCATCAGGCTGGCTTTGGCTTCTCCATGTTTTCTCTGCAGCGTGATGTCCTCTCATCGAGCGCTGTGAGGGAGATGTGCCTGTCTCAGGAATGGAGGAGGTTTTGAGCAGGAAGGGGGCGGGGCTGACACCCTCCACATCAAGGCAAAAAGATATATGCCTTGATCTCCCTCAAACTCCTATTTACAATGTGTTTAAAACAAGTCTTTCAAGTTAGGGGTTAGGGTTAGGGTTAGGGTTAGGGTTAGGGTTAGGGTTAGGGTTAGGGTTAGGGTTAGGGTTGGGGTTGGGGTTAGGGTTAGGGTTAGGGTTAGGGTTAGGTTTAGAGTTAGGGTTAGGGTTAGGCATAAAGAAAAAGAGTTGGTTAGGGTTAGGCATAGAGAAAGAGAGTTGGTTAGGGTTAGGGCTAAGGGTGGGGGTGGGGCGATAGAAAAGAGCGAAAAAAAAGAATAAGAAGGGTGTGCACGGTCCGTCTATGGCCCAGCGGGCTCGCACTCACGTCTCATTGAGCCCCCCCGGGTGTCTAGTACCCAGTCTGTGGATCCAGAGGCCTTCCGCCCGCCTCCGTTGGGCGGCACTCCATCTGGAGTTGGCTTGGACCACACACGCCCGGACAGAAGCCCACCCGTGCCGGATAAAGTGTTGGACAAGGTAGGTGGTGGTGTTCTTCTGCCGGACAATGTTATATTTATGTTGGTGGAAACGGGTGGCGATGGTGTTACCCGTTTCACCAACATACATAGCACGGCAACGCTGGCAGAGGATAACATACACGCAATTTTTGACCTGCCCGTCTCCTCTGCACAGCGGCCGGAAGACCTTACCGCTGTGGCGATTGACCAGCCAAGGGATGTTCCGCAAGGGAGCGCTGCTCCGGGCCGAGGGCGGATCTCCGGTGGAACTGATCCGAGCCCTGACAAGCAGATCACCCAGGCTGGGATTTTTGCGGTAGGCCGAGACCAGATAATAGTCCTTCAGTTTGCCGCTTTTCTCCACAAAGGTACAAAAGTTACCCTTGACCCTTCTGGAAACCTGTACCGCCGCAGGCGAGAAGGTTGTAATGAGGGGGATCATGTGTTTACCAGGGGGAGGCTTCTTCTGGTCCAGGAAGCACCTGAACTGTCTCCTGAGGAAGGATCTGGAATACCCTCTCTTCCTCAGGGCCGTGAACTGGGCTCCCATGGCCGTTACAAAGTCCTCCCGCCTGGTGCAGATCCGGTGGAACCTCAGCAGCTGGGACTTCACCAATCCCGCGTAGGTGTGTCGGGGGTGGAAGCTGGTTTTGTGGAGGAGGGCATGGGTATCCGTCTCTTTAAAAAACACCTTAATGTCCAAATGGTGAGTGGAGGTGAAATCCGGACCCTTGAAGGTGGTAGTGTCCAGGAAGTCCACTGACGTGGGGCTGGTGGTGGACTTAATGGTGATACTGGGGTTGTGGGTATTCAGGGTGTGGCGGAACCCCTCAAATTCCTCCATGGAATGAGTCCACACCCCCCAGATATCATCCAAATACCTGAAATAATGGAGGGGCCTGATTGCGCAGGCAGCAAGGGCAGAGGTCTCCCATTCTGCCATGAAGATGTTAGCATAGGCCGGAGCAAACTTTTTGCCCATGGCCGTGCCCTTGATCTGTAGAAAGAACCGGCCATTGAACTCAAAGTCGTTCCTCCTGAGGTTGATGTCGAGAAGCTGGAGGAGTTCCTTCTCGGGCCTGCTAACATCTCGGTATTTATAAAAAATGTTTTTGACGGCTTGGATGCCCTGGTCAATGTCAATATTCGTGTACAAACTATCAATATCAATGGTAAACAAGATTGCCTCTTGGGGAATGATCAAATTTTTAATTTTGTCAATAAAGTCATATGTGTCCTTAAGATAACTCTCGTGTTTAATGGAGAGTGGGGTCAAAAAGTAATCTATAAACGCCGCCGTCCTGTAGGTTTCACTGCCGCAGTCGGACACAATGGGCCTGCCCGGGGGTATCTCGTAGGGTCGGCTCCACTTGTGTCGTTCCTTGTGGATCTTGGGGAGCAAGTAGAACCTACGGGGGCGGGGCTCCGATTCGCCCAAGAGGTAAGTCTTTTGTTTGTGGTTAATGAATCGTTTTTTCATTAAATTTTTGACTATGTTTTCGACCATAGGGATCGTTTGTGGGTAAATGGGCGTGGCCAATGGTTGGTAGTAGGTGGTGTCACTCAATTGTCTGGTGCCCTCCCAGACATATTGAGACCTATCCATGATGACCACTGCGCTACCCTTGTCTGCCGGCTTAATAATTATGTTCCTGTTGTTTTTCAGGCTATGCAGGGCCTCTGTTTCGTCCCGCGTCAGGTTGGGCGCGACCGCGAGGGCGCAGCCCGATAGGAGCGACGGGTGTTCGTCCGCCAGGACCAGCGTTTGGACCTCTGGAGGAAGCAGTCCCGGTGAGGGCTCCCAATCGGACCTCGGGGTGAAAGGTCGCGGCCCAAGAGACTCTTGCTTTTCATAGAAAACCGCAGTTTTGACACTTCTATGATATTCCTGCAGGTCGAATTTTACTTGATGGTGCCACTCTGGACTGAGGCTGGTGGACGGGACGAAACTGAGGCCCTTGTCGAGGAGGGAATGCTGCGATGAGGTAAGTAGGAAATTTTTTGATAAATTTACGATGTTTTTGTTTGTGTTTATGTTTCCCCCCCGAAAGGTCGGGCTTTTGGGGAGGTCAAGTTTAAACAGTGATACCAGTGCCTCATCATGTTCTTGGCTGTGTCCTTTGTCCAATGGATCTTGTCCCTCCCCGTTTCAAAATCGTCGTCGGCGAGTGCCGGGAAGAATTGGAGGCGGGTTTGGATGTAATTGTTAATCAGCCGGAGGTTGTCCTTGTGTTCCTCGGGCAGGGATTCCGAGAAATTGAGGAGGGGGATGAAGACTTCGGCATTAGGGAAGGTCGTTTTGGCCGCTTTAAGGGCCCTCCGGAGCTGTTTGAAGGTGGTAACCTTGGGTTTTTGTTCCCTATTATTGATACCGAATGCTAAGACCACCTTCTCAACCTCAGGACTAACTGCTGTTTTTTTCAGGATGGCCTCTGCATGGAGAAATCTGGCCCCCGGGTAGCTGTCGATCTGGATGTCCTGGTGACGAAAGGCTGGGAGGTGCTTGAGGTTAGAGTCCCCGATCACCACGACCTTCCTGCTGACAGACAGGTGCCAATCCATCATTTTTCGATCCGAGTTGATGTGCACAGTGGGCTTTCTGGCAGTGCTCGGACTCGTAGGCGTGGTAACCTGCGCCGTACTATTGTCTTCTGTCGGCTGTGAAGTCGAAGTGACTGTTTTTGTTTTTTTCTGGCTTCCAGAAAACAGTTGGGCCCAACTTGGGGTTCTCAGACCCAGGACAGGCCTGTCTGGGACGGACGTCTCCGGGAGGGGCACGCCCGGGAGGAGTGGATCCGGGACGGGTAGGTCCAAGAGGGGCGTGTCCGGGAGGGGCGTGTCCGGAAGAGGCGTGTCCGGAAGAGGCGTGTCCGGAAGAGGCGCGTCCGGAGGAGGCGTGTCCGGAGGAGGCGCGTCCGGGATGGGCGGGTCCGGGAGGGGTTCCTGTGACCGCTCAGGGTAGAGTAGGTACCAGGGTGGAGGCGTGTCCGGGGAAGACTGATCCCGTGTGGGCGACCCCGACTGCTCAGGTAAGTGTTGGTCCGTCTCTGGCTGGTCAGGAGTCCCCCGCACATTCTCATCCCCATGTATCAAAATCAACGCACTGTGTTCAACAGGTGGAGCCGGGCGAGGCGGCGTGTCGGAGACCACCGGGAGGACCCCGATCTCAGCACCGACCCGCGATCGCGGCCCATGCGGCCGGACCAAAGGTGCCTCGACGATAGCGTCGTCGGCAGGTCTGCTGCACGGCTTGCGAGGTCGCGTTGCTCTCTGGGCCACAGATGGTTCGGTAGCCGGAGAGGAAGGCGACAAGACCGGGAAAGGGACCGGAGTCACCCGTCCACGCGGGTCCCGATCCTGCTCCACCTCAGGGGACCACTCCCTGGTAATGGGGGTCGGTCATGGTGGACACCGTGGCGTGTGCAGCGGCAGTTGGTAGAATGACCGGCGGGGGCAGCGAGGGGTGCACCACCTCCATGACAACGCGGTTGTCCAACGAGTCCGAGTCCCGCTCGAGGCTCGGTACGTCGGCGCCGCGCTGGGGGCAACACCTCCTCAACGGCCCGGGTGTCAACCAAGACCGAGTCCACCTGAGACTGGGCCTGCTGGAGCGTCTCAGTCGTCAGCCTGCGCCCTAGGTGTGTCTTGGCCCACGCCGAGGCCACTTTGAATGGGGCTTCCCAATTGTGTGAAATAAATTCCCCCAGTTTATCAGCTTCTGATTGCAGTGTTTTATGGTAATGTTCCCTAAGAATTATAATTGTAGAATGTGCCCAATTTTTTGCATTACCCTTTATCCGGTCTTCTGTGTCGGGGTTGGTAACAGCTGGTCTGATTCCCGTCGTCAAAGCAAGTTCCATCCTAGTGATGGTAAGTGGTTGTTGTTCCTTGCTGACGTTTTTTAGATGATGTACCACTTTAATGATGTTGTACATAATTCTAGCTATGGAGCTAAAGTCGGGGTCCAGATTGTCAGGAGAAGATGCCCTGGGGGGATGTGCCCTGGTTAATCTTGGCTGTTCTTTCTTTGCGGCGTTTTCCCCGTGCTGTTTTGTGTTGTTTGTTACCCCTATGATTTGCCCTATGAGTCCCCTGGGATAGGGAGGGTTATCATGGGTAGGTGGAAATTTCCCCTGTTTTGGCGGGGCATGTCATCTGCCGGAAAATTGGGATGTTGCGGTTGGGAAGCCTCTGAAAAATGTGTTATTATTTTGGCGTGCAGTGTCGTAGTTTCGCCACTGTGGGGCGCTGTCTCGTATCTCACGCGCGTTATGATCCGGTGACGCGCGTCATGATCCCGGCGACGCGCGTCAAGATCCCGGCCACGCGTGTCATGATCCCGGTCACGAGCGTCATGATCCCGGTCACGCGCGTCATGATCCCGGTCACGCGCGCCACGATCACGGTCACGCGCGCCATGATTACGGTCACGCGCGTCGCGATCACGGTGATGCGCGTCGCGATCACGGTGACGCGCGTCATGCTCACGGTGACGCGCGTCATGATCACGGTGACGCGCGTCATGATCACAAGGTGCCGCGCGTCATGATCACGGCGACGCGTGTCCCCTTGGGGGCGGCCATGGCCGCCCGCAACAATGATCGTGATCATGAGGCCAACCTCGAGTCACTTCAGCATATGTTAGGTGCTGAAACGGCCGGAAAATTGTGTGTTTTGGCCGTAATGGCGGTCGTTATGATGCGGGGATCGGGAACGCGAACCATCTCGCGCTGCTGGCACTGTTTCCGTCCGCGCGGACGGACCTGGTGCCATTCCTCGTCCTCCCACGCCGTCATTTTTTGGAAAATGCGTTATTTTGGTGATTAGAATAAGGTGGGTAGGCTAAAATTATATTAGGGACTAAGGTAAGTAGGGTGAAATAGAAATTAAAATTGTATGGGAAATAATAAATATATATATATAAAGTGAAACAAGAGAAAACCGGCGAGCTTCCGCCCGCTGTGTGGCGCACTTCCGCCCGGACCGGATGTCTCAAGATGGCCGAGAATGCGAAGCACTCTCGACAAAAAAACAAATTAACAAACAACTAAGGGCGGTTCTGCGAAGAACGATAAAAAAATCCCCAAGGAAAGGGGTTGAACTAACTAGCTAAGAAACTTAGGGTTGTAAAACTGAACGTAAGTAAGCGAATTGTCAACGGACTTTTCGCCTCGTGGGAGACCAGCTCGCCACGGCACCGAATTAAAGGGAAAGAGGGAAAATGGGAGAAAAGGAGGTAAAATAGTGTAAATTTGTGATAAATGCAAGTCTTGTTTCGCAACGTTTCGGTACTCTCTGTACCTTCTTCAGGCGTAAGACTTGTCTAACTGAATGAGTGTGAAAATCGGCTTGTTCGTGCAATTTCGTGAGCTGTTGCTCCTCTGGTGGTTCGATGGCAAGTGAGGCCATTGGCTGCGAGAGGTGGGGTGGAGTCATGGCTGGCAGAAAATAAGGAATTATTTTTGCAAAGCCAAAAATCTCCACTGATAAACCACGTGACTGCAGGAATGTGTGGCCCCAAGCACAATTAACCCCTATAGAATTGCTTATAATAGTGAATTAAAATAAAGATCAATAATAAAATATAATAAAAAAAATTATATATATATATATAATATATATATATATGTACAATTATGTCCACATATACAGATATATACTATACCATATATAAAAAAAAGGTTAGAAAAATTCACTATTAGTTGCACAGTGAACCAAGCCGTGGACCAAGGTAAGTATGGCTCCTTTATGGAGTCCGAACAGGTCCAACAATGTTTTTAGGAAGTTTTTCAGGTTTTTTAATGTGTTTTTGTGAATTTTTGAGGTTTTTTGTGATTTTTTAAGATGTTTTTTGTATTTTTTTGCAGGTCCTCGTAGGAGTGCTGGGACATCCAGGGCCCCCCCAGCGCCGGAATGTCCGAATACCCAGGTAAGTAGCTGTACAATGCAGGTAAGTAGGGTAAGTGGGAATAATATGATGTTGTTTTTGTTGTTTGTGTGTACACCAATGGCCCAGGTGGGCCCACAAGGCAGAGCGCGAGCCGTGAGTGGACCAGAGGCACAGGCGGGTTAGGGTTGGGGTTGGGGTTAGGGTTAGGGTTAGGGTTAGGGTTAGGTTTAGAGTTAGGGTTAGGGTTAGGCATAAAGAAAAAGAGTTGGTTAGGGTTAGGCATAGAGAAAGAGAGTTGGTTAGGGTTAGGGCTAAGGGTGGGGGTGGGGCGATAGAAAAGAGCGAAAAAAAAGAATAAGAAGGGTGTGCACGGTCCGTCTATGGCCCAGCGGGCTCGCACTCACGTCTCATTGAGCCCCCCCGGGTGTCTAGTACCCAGTCTGTGGATCCAGAGGCCTTCCGCCCGCCTCCGTTGGGCGGCACTCCATCTGGAGTTGGCTTGGACCACACACGCCCGGACAGAAGCCCACCCGTGCCGGATAAAGTGTTGGACAAGGTAGGTGGTGGTGTTCTTCTGCCGGACAATGTTATATTTATGTTGGTGGAAACGGGTGGCGATGGTGTTACCCGTTTCACCAACATACATAGCACGGCAACGCTGGCAGAGGATAACATACACGCAATTTTTGACCTGCCCGTCTCCTCTGCACAGCGGCCGGAAGACCTTACCGCTGTGGCGATTGACCAGCCAAGGGATGTTCCGCAAGGGAGCGCTGCTCCGGGCCGAGGGCGGATCTCCGGTGGAACTGATCCGAGCCCTGACAAGCAGATCACCCAGGCTGGGATTTTTGCGGTAGGCCGAGACCAGATAATAGTCCTTCAGTTTGCCGCTTTTCTCCACAAAGGTACAAAAGTTACCCTTGACCCTTCTGGAAACCTGTACCGCCGCAGGCGAGAAGGTTGTAATGAGGGGGATCATGTGTTTACCAGGGGGAGGCTTCTTCTGGTCCAGGAAGCACCTGAACTGTCTCCTGAGGAAGGATCTGGAATACCCTCTCTTCCTCAGGGCCGTGAACTGGGCTCCCATGGCCGTTACAAAGTCCTCCCGCCTGGTGCAGATCCGGTGGAACCTCAGCAGCTGGGACTTCACCAATCCCGCGTAGGTGTGTCGGGGGTGGAAGCTGGTTTTGTGGAGGAGGGCATGGGTATCCGTCTCTTTAAAAAACACCTTAATGTCCAAATGGTGAGTGGAGGTGAAATCCGGACCCTTGAAGGTGGTAGTGTCCAGGAAGTCCACTGACGTGGGGCTGGTGGTGGACTTAATGGTGATACTGGGGTTGTGGGTATTCAGGGTGTGGCGGAACCCCTCAAATTCCTCCATGGAATGAGTCCACACCCCCCAGATATCATCCAAATACCTGAAATAATGGAGGGGCCTGATTGCGCAGGCAGCAAGGGCAGAGGTCTCCCATTCTGCCATGAAGATGTTAGCATAGGCCGGAGCAAACTTTTTGCCCATGGCCGTGCCCTTGATCTGTAGAAAGAACCGGCCATTGAACTCAAAGTCGTTCCTCCTGAGGTTGATGTCGAGAAGCTGGAGGAGTTCCTTCTCGGGCCTGCTAACATCTCGGTATTTATAAAAAATGTTTTTGACGGCTTGGATGCCCTGGTCAATGTCAATATTCGTGTACAAACTATCAATATCAATGGTAAACAAGATTGCCTCTTGGGGAATGATCAAATTTTTAATTTTGTCAATAAAGTCATATGTGTCCTTAAGATAACTCTCGTGTTTAATGGAGAGTGGGGTCAAAAAGTAATCTATAAACGCCGCCGTCCTGTAGGTTTCACTGCCGCAGTCGGACACAATGGGCCTGCCCGGGGGTATCTCGTAGGGTCGGCTCCACTTGTGTCGTTCCTTGTGGATCTTGGGGAGCAAGTAGAACCTACGGGGGCGGGGCTCCGATTCGCCCAAGAGGTAAGTCTTTTGTTTGTGGTTAATGAATCGTTTTTTCATTAAATTTTTGACTATGTTTTCGACCATAGGGATCGTTTGTGGGTAAATGGGCGTGGCCAATGGTTGGTAGTAGGTGGTGTCACTCAATTGTCTGGTGCCCTCCCAGACATATTGAGACCTATCCATGATGACCACTGCGCTACCCTTGTCTGCCGGCTTAATAATTATGTTCCTGTTGTTTTTCAGGCTATGCAGGGCCTCTGTTTCGTCCCGCGTCAGGTTGGGCGCGACCGCGAGGGCGCAGCCCGATAGGAGCGACGGGTGTTCGTCCGCCAGGACCAGCGTTTGGACCTCTGGAGGAAGCAGTCCCGGTGAGGGCTCCCAATCGGACCTCGGGGTGAAAGGTCGCGGCCCAAGAGACTCTTGCTTTTCATAGAAAACCGCAGTTTTGACACTTCTATGATATTCCTGCAGGTCGAATTTTACTTGATGGTGCCACTCTGGACTGAGGCTGGTGGACGGGACGAAACTGAGGCCCTTGTCGAGGAGGGAATGCTGCGATGAGGTAAGTAGGAAATTTTTTGATAAATTTACGATGTTTTTGTTTGTGTTTATGTTTCCCCCCCGAAAGGTCGGGCTTTTGGGGAGGTCAAGTTTAAACAGTGATACCAGTGCCTCATCATGTTCTTGGCTGTGTCCTTTGTCCAATGGATCTTGTCCCTCCCCGTTTCAAAATCGTCGTCGGCGAGTGCCGGGAAGAATTGGAGGCGGGTTTGGATGTAATTGTTAATCAGCCGGAGGTTGTCCTTGTGTTCCTCGGGCAGGGATTCCGAGAAATTGAGGAGGGGGATGAAGACTTCGGCATTAGGGAAGGTCGTTTTGGCCGCTTTAAGGGCCCTCCGGAGCTGTTTGAAGGTGGTAACCTTGGGTTTTTGTTCCCTATTATTGATACCGAATGCTAAGACCACCTTCTCAACCTCAGGACTAACTGCTGTTTTTTTCAGGATGGCCTCTGCATGGAGAAATCTGGCCCCCGGGTAGCTGTCGATCTGGATGTCCTGGTGACGAAAGGCTGGGAGGTGCTTGAGGTTAGAGTCCCCGATCACCACGACCTTCCTGCTGACAGACAGGTGCCAATCCATCATTTTTCGATCCGAGTTGATGTGCACAGTGGGCTTTCTGGCAGTGCTCGGACTCGTAGGCGTGGTAACCTGCGCCGTACTATTGTCTTCTGTCGGCTGTGAAGTCGAAGTGACTGTTTTTGTTTTTTTCTGGCTTCCAGAAAACAGTTGGGCCCAACTTGGGGTTCTCAGACCCAGGACAGGCCTGTCTGGGACGGACGTCTCCGGGAGGGGCACGCCCGGGAGGAGTGGATCCGGGACGGGTAGGTCCAAGAGGGGCGTGTCCGGGAGGGGCGTGTCCGGAAGAGGCGTGTCCGGAAGAGGCGTGTCCGGAAGAGGCGCGTCCGGAGGAGGCGTGTCCGGAGGAGGCGCGTCCGGGATGGGCGGGTCCGGGAGGGGTTCCTGTGACCGCTCAGGGTAGAGTAGGTACCAGGGTGGAGGCGTGTCCGGGGAAGACTGATCCCGTGTGGGCGACCCCGACTGCTCAGGTAAGTGTTGGTCCGTCTCTGGCTGGTCAGGAGTCCCCCGCACATTCTCATCCCCATGTATCAAAATCAACGCACTGTGTTCAACAGGTGGAGCCGGGCGAGGCGGCGTGTCGGAGACCACCGGGAGGACCCCGATCTCAGCACCGACCCGCGATCGCGGCCCATGCGGCCGGACCAAAGGTGCCTCGACGATAGCGTCGTCGGCAGGTCTGCTGCACGGCTTGCGAGGTCGCGTTGCTCTCTGGGCCACAGATGGTTCGGTAGCCGGAGAGGAAGGCGACAAGACCGGGAAAGGGACCGGAGTCACCCGTCCACGCGGGTCCCGATCCTGCTCCACCTCAGGGGACCACTCCCTGGTAATGGGGTCGGTCATGGTGGACACCGTGGCGTGTGCAGCGGCAGTTGGTAGAATGACCGGCGGGGGCAGCGAGGGGTGCACCACCTCCATGACAACGCGGTTGTCCAACGAGTCCGAGTCCGCTCGAGGCTCGGTACGTCGGCGCCGCGCTGGGGGCAACACCTCCTCAACGGCCCGGGTGTCAACCAAGACCGAGTCCACCTGAGACTGGGCCTGCTGGAGCGTCTCAGTCGTCAGCCTGCGCCCTAGGTGTGTCTTGGCCCACGCCGAGGCCACTTTGAATGGGGCTTCCCAATTGTGTGAAATAAATTCCCCCAGTTTATCAGCTTCTGATTGCAGTGTTTTATGGTA
Source organism: Entelurus aequoreus (assembly GCF_033978785.1). Taxonomy (NCBI): domain Eukaryota; kingdom Metazoa; phylum Chordata; class Actinopteri; order Syngnathiformes; family Syngnathidae; genus Entelurus; species Entelurus aequoreus. The sequence continues at coordinate 27,010 of NW_026908036.1, read as the reverse complement.
ATGTTCCCTAAGAATTATAATTGTAGAATGTGCCCAATTTTTTGCATTACCCTTTATCCGGTCTTCTGTGTCGGGGTTGGTAACAGCTGGTCTGATTCCCGTCGTCAAAGCAAGTTCCATCCTAGTGATGGTAAGTGGTTGTTGTTCCTTGCTGACGTTTTTTAGATGATGTACCACTTTAATGATGTTGTACATAATTCTAGCTATGGAGCTAAAGTCGGGGTCCAGATTGTCAGGAGAAGATGCCCTGGGGGGATGTGCCTGGTTAATCTTGGCTGTTCTTTCTTTGCGGCGTTTTCCCCGTGCTGTTTTGTGTTGTTTGTTACCCCTATGATTTGCCCTATGAGTCCCCCTGGGATAGGGAGGGTTATCATGGGTAGGGTGGAAATTTCCCCTGTTTTGGCGGGGCATGTCATCTGCCGGAAAATTGGGATGTTGCGGTTGGAAGCCTCTGAAAAATGTGTTATTATTTTGGCGTGCAGTGTCGTAGTTTCGCCACTGTGGGGCGCTGTCTCGTATCTCACGCGCGTTATGATCCCGGTGACGCGCGTCATGATCCCGGCGACGCGCGTCAAGATCCCGGCCACGCGTGTCATGATCCCGGTCACGAGCGTCATGATCCCGGTCACGCGCGTCATGATCCCGGTCACGCGCGCCACGATCACGGTCACGCGCGCCATGATTACGGTCACGCGCGTCGCGATCACGGTGATGCGCGTCGCGATCACGGTGACGCGCGTCATGCTCACGGTGACGCGCGTCATGATCACGGTGACGCGCGTCATGATCACGGTGCCGCGCGTCATGATCACGGCGACGCGTGTCCCCTTGGGGGCGGCCATGGCCGCCGCAACAATGATCGTGATCATGAGGCCAACCTCGAGTCACTTCAGCATATGTTAGGTGCTGAAAACGGCCGGAAAATTGTGTGTTTTGGCCGTAATGGCGGTCGTTATGATGCGGGGATCGGGAACGCGGAACCATCTCGCGCTGCTGGCACTGTTTCCGTCCGCGCGGACGGACCTGGTGCCATTCCTCGTCCTCCCACGCCGTCATTTTTTGGAAAATGCGTTATTTTGGTGATTAGAATAAGGTGGGTAGGCTAAAATTATATTAGGGACTAAGGTAAGTAGGGTGAAATAGAAATTAAAATTGTATGGGAAATAATAAATATATATATATAAAGTGAAACAAGAGAAAACCGGCGAGCTTCCGCCCGCTGTGTGGCGCACTTCCGCCCGGACCGGATGTCTCAAGATGGCCGAGAATGCGAAGCACTCTCGACAAAAAAACAAATTAACAAACAACTAAGGGCGGTTCTGCGAAGAACGATAAAAAATCCCCAAGGAAAGGGGTTGAACTAACTAGCTAAGAAACTTAGGGTTGTAAAACTGAACGTAAGTAAGCGAATTGTCAACGGACTTTTCGCCTCGTGGGAGACCAGCTCGCCACGGCACCGAATTAAAGGGAAAGAGGGAAAATGGGAGAAAAGGAGGTAAAATAGTGTAAATTTGTGATAAATGCAAGTCTTGTTTCGCAACGTTTCGGTACTCTCTGTACCTTCTTCAGGCGTAAGACTTGTCTAACTGAATGAGTGTGAAAATCGGCTTGTTCGTGCAATTTCGTGAGCTGTTGCTCCTCTGGTGGTTCGATGGCAAGTGAGGCCATTGGCTGCGAGAGGTGGGGTGGAGTCATGGCTGGCAGAAAATAAGGAATTATTTTTGCAAAGCCAAAAATCTCCACTGATAAACCACGTGACTGCAGGAATGTGTGGCCCCAAGCACAATTAACCCCTATAGAATTGCTTATAATAGTGAATTAAAATAAAGATCAATAATAAAATATAATAAAAAAAATTATATATATATATATATATATATATATATATGTACAATTATGTCCACATATACAGATATATACTATACCATATATAAAAAAAAGGTTAGAAAAATTCACTATTAGTTGCACAGTGAACCAAGCCGTGGACCAAGGTAAGTATGGCTCCTTTATGGAGTCCGAACAGGTCCAACAATGTTTTTAGGAAGTTTTTCAGGTTTTTTAATGTGTTTTTGTGAATTTTTGAGGTTTTTTGTGATTTTTTAAGATGTTTTTTGTATTTTTTTGCAGGTCCTCGTAGGAGTGCTGGGACATCCAGGGCCCCCCCAGCGCCGGAATGTCCGAATACCCAGGTAAGTAGCTGTACAATGCAGGTAAGTAGGGTAAGTGGGAATAATATGATGTTGTTTTTGTTGTTTGTGTGTACACCAATGGCCCAGGTGGGCCCACAAGGCAGAGCGCGAGCCGTGAGTGGACCAGAGGCACAGGCGGGTTAGGGTTGGGGTTGGGGTTAGGGTTAGGGTTAGGGTTAGGGTTAGGTTTAGAGTTAGGGTTAGGGTTAGGCATAAAGAAAAAGAGTTGGTTAGGGTTAGGCATAGAGAAAGAGAGTTGGTTAGGGTTAGGGCTAAGGGTGGGGGTGGGGCGATAGAAAAGAGCGAAAAAAAAGAATAAGAAGGGTGTGCACGGTCCGTCTATGGCCCAGCGGGCTCGCACTCACGTCTCATTGAGCCCCCCCGGGTGTCTAGTACCCAGTCTGTGGATCCAGAGGCCTTCCGCCCGCCTCCGTTGGGCGGCACTCCATCTGGAGTTGGCTTGGACCACACACGCCCGGACAGAAGCCCACCCGTGCCGGATAAAGTGTTGGACAAGGTAGGTGGTGGTGTTCTTCTGCCGGACAATGTTATATTTATGTTGGTGGAAACGGGTGGCGATGGTGTTACCCGTTTCACCAACATACATAGCACGGCAACGCTGGCAGAGGATAACATACACGCAATTTTTGACCTGCCCGTCTCCTCTGCACAGCGGCCGGAAGACCTTACCGCTGTGGCGATTGACCAGCCAAGGGATGTTCCGCAAGGGAGCGCTGCTCCGGGCCGAGGGCGGATCTCCGGTGGAACTGATCCGAGCCCTGACAAGCAGATCACCCAGGCTGGGATTTTTGCGGTAGGCCGAGACCAGATAATAGTCCTTCAGTTTGCCGCTTTTCTCCACAAAGGTACAAAAGTTACCCTTGACCCTTCTGGAAACCTGTACCGCCGCAGGCGAGAAGGTTGTAATGAGGGGGATCATGTGTTTACCAGGGGGAGGCTTCTTCTGGTCCAGGAAGCACCTGAACTGTCTCCTGAGGAAGGATCTGGAATACCCTCTCTTCCTCAGGGCCGTGAACTGGGCTCCCATGGCCGTTACAAAGTCCTCCCGCCTGGTGCAGATCCGGTGGAACCTCAGCAGCTGGGACTTCACCAATCCCGCGTAGGTGTGTCGGGGGTGGAAGCTGGTTTTGTGGAGGAGGGCATGGGTATCCGTCTCTTTAAAAAACACCTTAATGTCCAAATGGTGAGTGGAGGTGAAATCCGGACCCTTGAAGGTGGTAGTGTCCAGGAAGTCCACTGACGTGGGGCTGGTGGTGGACTTAATGGTGATACTGGGGTTGTGGGTATTCAGGGTGTGGCGGAACCCCTCAAATTCCTCCATGGAATGAGTCCACACCCCCCAGATATCATCCAAATACCTGAAATAATGGAGGGGCCTGATTGCGCAGGCAGCAAGGGCAGAGGTCTCCCATTCTGCCATGAAGATGTTAGCATAGGCCGGAGCAAACTTTTTGCCCATGGCCGTGCCCTTGATCTGTAGAAAGAACCGGCCATTGAACTCAAAGTCGTTCCTCCTGAGGTTGATGTCGAGAAGCTGGAGGAGTTAGGGTTAGGGTTAGGGTTAGGGTTAGGGTTAGGGTTAGGGTTAGGGTTAGGGTTAGGGTTAGGGTTAGGGGTTAGGGGTTAGGGTTAGGGTTAGGGTTAGGGTTAGGGTTAGGGTTAGGGTTAGGGTTAGGGTTAGGGTTAGGGTTAGGGTTAGGGTTAGGGTTAGGGTTAGGGTTAGGGTTAGGGTGGGTTAGGGTTAGGGTTAGGGTTAGGGTTAGGGTTAGGGTTAGGGTTAGGGTTAGGGTTAGGGTTAGGGTTAGGGTTAGGGTAGGGTTAGGGTTAGGGTTAGGGTTAGGGTTAGGGTTAGGGTTAGGGTTAGGGTTAGGGGTTAGGGGTTAGGGTTAGGGTTAGGGTTAGGGTTAGGGTTAGGGTTAGGGTTAGGGTTAGGGTTAGGGTTAGGGTTAGGTTTGTGGTTAGGGTTAGGGTTAGGGTAAGGGGGAGGGGCAAAGGGTGTGCACTGTCCGTCTACAACCCGTCAGGCGACGCCCACGCCAAACGCAGGACCCCCGGGACCCCATCCGACATAACTCCCATTGTGGGCGCTCAATGTGGTGGCAGACACACTCGAAAAGAATCCCTGCGGCTGTGGGTTAGGGTTAGGGTTAGGGTTAGGGTTAGGGTTAGGGTTAGGGTTAGGGTTAGGGTTAGGGTTAGGGTTAGGGTTAGGGTTAGGGTTAGGGTTAGGGTTAGGGTTAGGGTTAGGGTTAGGGTTAGGGTTAGGGGTTAGGGGTTAGGGTTAGGGTTAGGTTTTTGGGGGATTAAGAAAGAAAGAGCGATAGAGAGAGAGAGAGAGAGAGAGAGAGAGAGAGAGGGGGAGGGGTTTGTGCTCGGTCCATCAACTCCCCGCCAAGGCGACGCCCCGCCAGACGCAGAACCCACCGGAAGTCCCCAAAGGAGGCCAACCAGATAACACCCACAAAGTCAGACATTTTGCACCCCATTTAGACATCCCCCCGATATATGGGTCATGTGTGGTGGGCCCGCCCATTTACGGAACCAGCGTGTCAGCCCGTCAGTGGGGGACTTCCAAGTCACCGCACCGACATGTGTGGCTGGCTGGACAACGATGGGCGTGAGCGAGCTGTAGTCAGGAGGAACGGTGCGCTCAGGACTCGGTCGTCTCATCCTCTCCGTCTCAGGTCGCCTGCAGGTGGGAGGGGGTGAACCACAAGTCGCACTCTGTACCTGGGGCGCGCGGGGTCCGATGTTCCACGGTCTCAGGTCACTCACGGGCCGTCTGCGTTCTCGCCTTCGTCTGTCGTCTTGCGTCACAGGAGCGGAGCAGGAAGCTTCTGCGTGTGTGCTGGAACTTTGTGGAGTCATCAGAACAGCCGGCGCCAAGCAGGCAGGAGGAGGGAACTCGCCGCCAATCTCCACCATGGCCTGAGGTTTCTGGGATGCAGAGACAGGCTTCGTCGTCCCGGCGTCATCGCTCGGTCCTGGTGGAACCGCTCGCTCGTTGTGGCCTTTGGGTGTCATCATCAGCGAGGCTATATGGCTCTCCGCCAGTTGTAGGGTGTCAAAAGTCATCTTTGTGCCAAACTTCTTTTTGGCCCAGTTGGAGGCGATAAAAAAGGAAGACCTCCAATTGTATCCAATTATAGGAGTCAGCTTGTCCTTTTCAATGTTTAATGCGTTTAAATAATGCCTCTTCAAAATGTCCATAGTTGCGCCGGCCCAATTTCTGGCGTTAATTACAATTAAGGCCTGCGTGTCCGCATTGTTTAATGCAGGCCTTATTCTGTTGGCCAATGTATTTGCCATTTTGGAAATAGTTTGTGGTTGCTCATGTTGGTTAACATTTTTAAGATGATGCAACATTGTGATAATGTTTTGCATACCTCTTATTTTAGGGCCGAAATGGTAGTCTTGGAGACCATCTCCGTTCTGGATGTTGTTGCCTGCTAATTCGCCGTAGCGTGACTCATAGTTGAGGCCACGCCCATCTTCACCGGCGCTAGCAGCAGTAAGCCAAAATGGTGGCACCGCATGGCTTTTGCTAATGCTGCTAGCCATAAAAAGAGGGGCTTGCTTTTTCAACAACCCGGACATTGTATGCAAATATAAGGCAGGCAACAGAATCGGAGGTAGTTTGTTAAAGTGTCAATGGGCAGATGAAAAGGAAAAATGAAAAATCCAAATTTCCAAAAAATAGCACTATTTATTAAACATGTATAAACTATGACAAATCGATGCAACGTTTCGGTAAAACCTTCATCAGGCACGATATGTCATAAAAAAATAGTGTCAAAGAAAATTTAAAGAAGCTTACACAAGGTCACAGGAGCACTTCTGCCGTCGATAACTATGGAGCTTCTGATTCTTTGTTAGACAGTGAAGGAGACTTGAAGGATAGTATGCAGCTCATTGGCTGAACAGGAGACATGTGATCTGCTAGTGTCACTCTGTGGAAAATACCCAGTTGCTAGAATGCCAAGCGTGTATCGCTGGCGCCATCTGGTGGTCAAAACCAGTCATTACAGTGCACTGCGTGTCCCTCTGAATAAAGCTGCCAAATCAACCTATATTCACTGAAATATTAATCAAAATATGATTGTAGATCACCTTAAATTATGCTCTATCCCAATGGAATATAGAAAGACATAATTAGGTGGCAGAACACCTCCTACCTCCACGCCTAATTGTGATCCAGCATAATTAATAGCCTTATACTTATTCCTTGAAAAATTGTCTCACAAGTTATGACAAGGTTAGATTTTAGGCATACACCATAGTGGGGTAGGTTTAGGCCCCTACCATAGTGGGGTAGGTTTAGGCCCCTAACCTAGTGAGGTTAGGGTTAGGATAAGGATCAGGGTGGAGGTAGGATAGAGTTATCTGCAGCCCATTGTGCACAAAATACACCTTAGCTTGTGCATTGTAAAAGACACATAACCAGGTGACAGAGGAATGCATCCCTTATAAAATTGTGAAACAAGTTTTACAACGGATATAAAATTGGCATCTCTGTGGCTCCAAGACAAAATGCAACAAGTAGCCTAATAGTGACAGTAGTCCATCAAAAAAATTGTCAATTTTTTGCCTGTGTGATTTATACAGGACATGGATGGGTGGGGGTGCGCCCCAGGAGGAGGAGCAAAGGCAAGCCCCCAACAGAGACCCCAGAGGGACCCGCGCGAGGCAGGGCATCACCATACAACGGAGAGGAGGCACAGGCCAGTTAGGTTTTTGGGGGATTAAGAAAGAAAGAGCGATAGAGAGAGAGAGAGAGAGAGAGAGAGAGAGAGAGGGGGAGGGGTTTGTGCTCGGTCCATCAACTCCCCGCCAAGGCGACGCCCCGCCAGACGCAGAACCCACCGGAAGTCCCCAAAGGAGGCCAACCAGATAACACCCACAAAGTCAGACATTTTGCACCCCATTTAGACATCCCCCCGATATATGGGTCATGTGTGGTGGGCCCGCCCATTTACGGAACCAGCGTGTCAGCCCGTCAGTGGGGGACTTCCAAGTCACCGCACCGACATGTGTGGCTGGCTGGACAACGATGGGCGTGAGCGAGCTGTAGTCAGGAGGAACGGTGCGCTCAGGACTCGGTCGTCTCATCCTCTCCGTCTCAGGTCGCCTGCAGGTGGGAGGGGGTGAACCACAAGTCGCACTCTGTACCTGGGGCGCGCGGGGTCCGATGTTCCACGGTCTCAGGTCACTCACGGGCCGTCTGCGTTCTCGCCTTCGTCTGTCGTCTTGCGTCACAGGAGCGGAGCAGGAAGCTTCTGCGTGTGTGCTGGAACTTTGTGGAGTCATCAGAACAGCCGGCGCCAAGCAGGCAGGAGGAGGGAACTCGCCGCCAATCTCCACCATGGCCTGAGGTTTCTGGGATGCAGAGACAGGCTTCGTCGTCCCGGCGTCATCGCTCGGTCCTGGTGGAACCGCTCGCTCGTTGTGGCCTTTGGGTGTCATCATCAGCGAGGCTATATGGCTCTCCGCCAGTTGTAGGGTGTCAAAAGTCATCTTTGTGCCAAACTTCTTTTTGGCCCAGTTGGAGGCGATAAAAAAGGAAGACCTCCAATTGTATCCAATTATAGGAGTCAGCTTGTCCTTTTCAATGTTTAATGCGTTTAAATAATGCCTCTTCAAAATGTCCATAGTTGCGCCGGCCCAATTTCTGGCGTTAATTACAATTAAGGCCTGCGTGTCCGCATTGTTTAATGCAGGCCTTATTCTGTTGGCCAATGTATTTGCCATTTTGGAAATAGTTTGTGGTTGCTCATGTTGGTTAACATTTTTAAGATGATGCAACATTGTGATAATGTTTTGCATACCTCTTATTTTAGGGCCGAAATGGTAGTCTTGGAGACCATCTCCGTTCTGGATGTTGTTGCCTGCTAATTCGCCGTAGCGTGACTCATAGTTGAGGCCACGCCCATCTTCACCGGCGCTAGCAGCAGTAAGCCAAAATGGTGGCACCGCATGGCTTTTGCTAATGCTGCTAGCCATAAAAAGAGGGGCTTGCTTTTTCAACAACCCGGACATTGTATGCAAATATAAGGCAGGCAACAGAATCGGAGGTAGTTTGTTAAAGTGTCAATGGGCAGATGAAAAGGAAAAATGAAAAATCCAAATTTCCAAAAAATAGCACTATTTATTAAACATGTATAAACTATGACAAATCGATGCAACGTTTCGGTAAAACCTTCATCAGGCACGATATGTCATAAAAAAATAGTGTCAAAGAAAATTTAAAGAAGCTTACACAAGGTCACAGGAGCACTTCTGCCGTCGATAACTATGGAGCTTCTGATTCTTTGTTAGACAGTGAAGGAGACTTGAAGGATAGTATGCAGCTCATTGGCTGAACAGGAGACATGTGATCTGCTAGTGTCACTCTGTGGAAAATACCCAGTTGCTAGAATGCCAAGCGTGTATCGCTGGCGCCATCTGGTGGTCAAAACCAGTCATTACAGTGCACTGCGTGTCCCTCTGAATAAAGCTGCCAAATCAACCTATATTCACTGAAATATTAATCAAAATATGATTGTAGATCACCTTAAATTATGCTCTATCCCAATGGAATATAGAAAGACATAATTAGGTGGCAGAACACCTCCTACCTCCACGCCTAATTGTGATCCAGCATAATTAATAGCCTTATACTTATTCCTTGAAAAATTGTCTCACAAGTTATGACAAGGTTAGATTTTAGGCATACACCATAGTGGGGTAGGTTTAGGCCCCTACCATAGTGGGGTAGGTTTAGGCCCCTAACCTAGTGAGGTTAGGGTTAGGATAAGGATCAGGGTGGAGGTAGGATAGAGTTATCTGCAGCCCATTGTGCACAAAATACACCTTAGCTTGTGCATTGTAAAAGACACATAACCAGGTGACAGAGGAATGCATCCCTTATAAAATTGTGAAACAAGTTTTACAACGGATATAAAATTGGCATCTCTGTGGCTCCAAGACAAAATGCAACAAGTAGCCTAATAGTGACAGTAGTCCATCAAAAAAATTGTCAATTTTTTGCCTGTGTGATTTATACAGGACATGGATGGGTGGGGGTGCGCCCCAGGAGGAGGAGCAAAGGCAAGCCCCCAACAGAGACCCCAGAGGGACCCGCGCGAGGCAGGGCATCACCATACAACGGAGAGGAGGCACAGGCCAGTTAGGTTTTTGGGGGATTAAGAAAGAAAGAGCGATAGAGAGAGAGAGAGAGAGAGAGAGAGAGAGAGAGGGGGAGGGGTTTGTGCTCGGTCCATCAACTCCCCGCCAAGGCGACGCCCCGCCAGACGCAGAACCCACCGGAAGTCCCCAAAGGAGGCCAACCAGATAACACCCACAAAGTCAGACATTTTGCACCCCATTTAGACATCCCCCCGATATATGGGTCATGTGTGGTGGGCCCGCCCATTTACGGAACCAGCGTGTCAGCCCGTCAGTGGGGGACTTCCAAGTCACCGCACCGACATGTGTGGCTGGCTGGACAACGATGGGCGTGAGCGAGCTGTAGTCAGGAGGAACGGTGCGCTCAGGACTCGGTCGTCTCATCCTCTCCGTCTCAGGTCGCCTGCAGGTGGGAGGGGGTGAACCACAAGTCGCACTCTGTACCTGGGGCGCGCGGGGTCCGATGTTCCACGGTCTCAGGTCACTCACGGGCCGTCTGCGTTCTCGCCTTCGTCTGTCGTCTTGCGTCACAGGAGCGGAGCAGGAAGCTTCTGCGTGTGTGCTGGAACTTTGTGGAGTCATCAGAACAGCCGGCGCCAAGCAGGCAGGAGGAGGGAACTCGCCGCCAATCTCCACCATGGCCTGAGGTTTCTGGGATGCAGAGACAGGCTTCGTCGTCCCGGCGTCATCGCTCGGTCCTGGTGGAACCGCTCGCTCGTTGTGGCCTTTGGGTGTCATCATCAGCGAGGCTATATGGCTCTCCGCCAGTTGTAGGGTGTCAAAAGTCATCTTTGTGCCAAACTTCTTTTTGGCCCAGTTGGAGGCGATAAAAAAGGAAGACCTCCAATTGTATCCAATTATAGGAGTCAGCTTGTCCTTTTCAATGTTTAATGCGTTTAAATAATGCCTCTTCAAAATGTCCATAGTTGCGCCGGCCCAATTTCTGGCGTTAATTACAATTAAGGCCTGCGTGTCCGCATTGTTTAATGCAGGCCTTATTCTGTTGGCCAATGTATTTGCCATTTTGGAAATAGTTTGTGGTTGCTCATGTTGGTTAACATTTTTAAGATGATGCAACATTGTGATAATGTTTTGCATACCTCTTATTTTAGGGCCGAAATGGTAGTCTTGGAGACCATCTCCGTTCTGGATGTTGTTGCCTGCTAATTCGCCGTAGCGTGACTCATAGTTGAGGCCACGCCCATCTTCACCGGCGCTAGCAGCAGTAAGCCAAAATGGTGGCACCGCATGGCTTTTGCTAATGCTGCTAGCCATAAAAAGAGGGGCTTGCTTTTTCAACAACCCGGACATTGTATGCAAATATAAGGCAGGCAACAGAATCGGAGGTAGTTTGTTAAAGTGTCAATGGGCAGATGAAAAGGAAAAATGAAAAATCCAAATTTCCAAAAAATAGCACTATTTATTAAACATGTATAAACTATGACAAATCGATGCAACGTTTCGGTAAAACCTTCATCAGGCACGATATGTCATAAAAAAATAGTGTCAAAGAAAATTTAAAGAAGCTTACACAAGGTCACAGGAGCACTTCTGCCGTCGATAACTATGGAGCTTCTGATTCTTTGTTAGACAGTGAAGGAGACTTGAAGGATAGTATGCAGCTCATTGGCTGAACAGGAGACATGTGATCTGCTAGTGTCACTCTGTGGAAAATACCCAGTTGCTAGAATGCCAAGCGTGTATCGCTGGCGCCATCTGGTGGTCAAAACCAGTCATTACAGTGCACTGCGTGTCCCTCTGAATAAAGCTGCCAAATCAACCTATATTCACTGAAATATTAATCAAAATATGATTGTAGATCACCTTAAATTATGCTCTATCCCAATGGAATATAGAAAGACATAATTAGGTGGCAGAACACCTCCTACCTCCACGCCTAATTGTGATCCAGCATAATTAATAGCCTTATACTTATTCCTTGAAAAATTGTCTCACAAGTTATGACAAGGTTAGATTTTAGGCATACACCATAGTGGGGTAGGTTTAGGCCCCTACCATAGTGGGGTAGGTTTAGGCCCCTAACCTAGTGAGGTTAGGGTTAGGATAAGGATCAGGGTGGAGGTAGGATAGAGTTATCTGCAGCCCATTGTGCACAAAATACACCTTAGCTTGTGCATTGTAAAAGACACATAACCAGGTGACAGAGGAATGCATCCCTTATAAAATTGTGAAACAAGTTTTACAACGGATATAAAATTGGCATCTCTGTGGCTCCAAGACAAAATGCAACAAGTAGCCTAATAGTGACAGTAGTCCATCAAAAAAATTGTCAATTTTTTGCCTGTGTGATTTATACAGGACATGGATGGGTGGGGGTGCGCCCCAGGAGGAGGAGCAAAGGCAAGCCCCCAACAGAGACCCCAGAGGGACCCGCGCGAGGCAGGGCATCACCATACAACGGAGAGGAGGCACAGGCCAGTTAGGTTTTTGGGGGATTAAGAAAGAAAGAGCGATAGAGAGAGAGAGAGAGAGAGAGAGAGAGAGAGAGGGGGAGGGGTTTGTGCTCGGTCCATCAACTCCCCGCCAAGGCGACGCCCCGCCAGACGCAGAACCCACCGGAAGTCCCCAAAGGAGGCCAACCAGATAACACCCACAAAGTCAGACATTTTGCACCCCATTTAGACATCCCCCCGATATATGGGTCATGTGTGGTGGGCCCGCCCATTTACGGAACCAGCGTGTCAGCCCGTCAGTGGGGGACTTCCAAGTCACCGCACCGACATGTGTGGCTGGCTGGACAACGATGGGCGTGAGCGAGCTGTAGTCAGGAGGAACGGTGCGCTCAGGACTCGGTCGTCTCATCCTCTCCGTCTCAGGTCGCCTGCAGGTGGGAGGGGGTGAACCACAAGTCGCACTCTGTACCTGGGGCGCGCGGGGTCCGATGTTCCACGGTCTCAGGTCACTCACGGGCCGTCTGCGTTCTCGCCTTCGTCTGTCGTCTTGCGTCACAGGAGCGGAGCAGGAAGCTTCTGCGTGTGTGCTGGAACTTTGTGGAGTCATCAGAACAGCCGGCGCCAAGCAGGCAGGAGGAGGGAACTCGCCGCCAATCTCCACCATGGCCTGAGGTTTCTGGGATGCAGAGACAGGCTTCGTCGTCCCGGCGTCATCGCTCGGTCCTGGTGGAACCGCTCGCTCGTTGTGGCCTTTGGGTGTCATCATCAGCGAGGCTATATGGCTCTCCGCCAGTTGTAGGGTGTCAAAAGTCATCTTTGTGCCAAACTTCTTTTTGGCCCAGTTGGAGGCGATAAAAAAGGAAGACCTCCAATTGTATCCAATTATAGGAGTCAGCTTGTCCTTTTCAATGTTTAATGCGTTTAAATAATGCCTCTTCAAAATGTCCATAGTTGCGCCGGCCCAATTTCTGGCGTTAATTACAATTAAGGCCTGCGTGTCCGCATTGTTTAATGCAGGCCTTATTCTGTTGGCCAATGTATTTGCCATTTTGGAAATAGTTTGTGGTTGCTCATGTTGGTTAACATTTTTAAGATGATGCAACATTGTGATAATGTTTTGCATACCTCTTATTTTAGGGCCGAAATGGTAGTCTTGGAGACCATCTCCGTTCTGGATGTTGTTGCCTGCTAATTCGCCGTAGCGTGACTCATAGTTGAGGCCACGCCCATCTTCACCGGCGCTAGCAGCAGTAAGCCAAAATGGTGGCACCGCATGGCTTTTGCTAATGCTGCTAGCCATAAAAAGAGGGGCTTGCTTTTTCAACAACCCGGACATTGTATGCAAATATAAGGCAGGCAACAGAATCGGAGGTAGTTTGTTAAAGTGTCAATGGGCAGATGAAAAGGAAAAATGAAAAATCCAAATTTCCAAAAAATAGCACTATTTATTAAACATGTATAAACTATGACAAATCGATGCAACGTTTCGGTAAAACCTTCATCAGGCACGATATGTCATAAAAAAATAGTGTCAAAGAAAATTTAAAGAAGCTTACACAAGGTCACAGGAGCACTTCTGCCGTCGATAACTATGGAGCTTCTGATTCTTTGTTAGACAGTGAAGGAGACTTGAAGGATAGTATGCAGCTCATTGGCTGAACAGGAGACATGTGATCTGCTAGTGTCACTCTGTGGAAAATACCCAGTTGCTAGAATGCCAAGCGTGTATCGCTGGCGCCATCTGGTGGTCAAAACCAGTCATTACAGTGCACTGCGTGTCCCTCTGAATAAAGCTGCCAAATCAACCTATATTCACTGAAATATTAATCAAAATATGATTGTAGATCACCTTAAATTATGCTCTATCCCAATGGAATATAGAAAGACATAATTAGGTGGCAGAACACCTCCTACCTCCACGCCTAATTGTGATCCAGCATAATTAATAGCCTTATACTTATTCCTTGAAAAATTGTCTCACAAGTTATGACAAGGTTAGATTTTAGGCATACACCATAGTGGGGTAGGTTTAGGCCCCTACCATAGTGGGGTAGGTTTAGGCCCCTAACCTAGTGAGGTTAGGGTTAGGATAAGGATCAGGGTGGAGGTAGGATAGAGTTATCTGCAGCCCATTGTGCACAAAATACACCTTAGCTTGTGCATTGTAAAAGACACATAACCAGGTGACAGAGGAATGCATCCCTTATAAAATTGTGAAACAAGTTTTACAACGGATATAAAATTGGCATCTCTGTGGCTCCAAGACAAAATGCAACAAGTAGCCTAATAGTGACAGTAGTCCATCAAAAAAATTGTCAATTTTTTGCCTGTGTGATTTATACAGGACATGGATGGGTGGGGGTGCGCCCCAGGAGGAGGAGCAAAGGCAAGCCCCCAACAGAGACCCCAGAGGGACCCGCGCGAGGCAGGGCATCACCATACAACGGAGAGGAGGCACAGGCCAGTTAGGTTTTTGGGGGATTAAGAAAGAAAGAGCGATAGAGAGAGAGAGAGAGAGAGAGAGAGAGAGAGAGGGGGAGGGGTTTGTGCTCGGTCCATCAACTCCCCGCCAAGGCGACGCCCCGCCAGACGCAGAACCCACCGGAAGTCCCCAAAGGAGGCCAACCAGATAACACCCACAAAGTCAGACATTTTGCACCCCATTTAGACATCCCCCCGATATATGGGTCATGTGTGGTGGGCCCGCCCATTTACGGAACCAGCGTGTCAGCCCGTCAGTGGGGGACTTCCAAGTCACCGCACCGACATGTGTGGCTGGCTGGACAACGATGGGCGTGAGCGAGCTGTAGTCAGGAGGAACGGTGCGCTCAGGACTCGGTCGTCTCATCCTCTCCGTCTCAGGTCGCCTGCAGGTGGGAGGGGGTGAACCACAAGTCGCACTCTGTACCTGGGGCGCGCGGGGTCCGATGTTCCACGGTCTCAGGTCACTCACGGGCCGTCTGCGTTCTCGCCTTCGTCTGTCGTCTTGCGTCACAGGAGCGGAGCAGGAAGCTTCTGCGTGTGTGCTGGAACTTTGTGGAGTCATCAGAACAGCCGGCGCCAAGCAGGCAGGAGGAGGGAACTCGCCGCCAATCTCCACCATGGCCTGAGGTTTCTGGGATGCAGAGACAGGCTTCGTCGTCCCGGCGTCATCGCTCGGTCCTGGTGGAACCGCTCGCTCGTTGTGGCCTTTGGGTGTCATCATCAGCGAGGCTATATGGCTCTCCGCCAGTTGTAGGGTGTCAAAAGTCATCTTTGTGCCAAACTTCTTTTTGGCCCAGTTGGAGGCGATAAAAAAGGAAGACCTCCAATTGTATCCAATTATAGGAGTCAGCTTGTCCTTTTCAATGTTTAATGCGTTTAAATAATGCCTCTTCAAAATGTCCATAGTTGCGCCGGCCCAATTTCTGGCGTTAATTACAATTAAGGCCTGCGTGTCCGCATTGTTTAATGCAGGCCTTATTCTGTTGGCCAATGTATTTGCCATTTTGGAAATAGTTTGTGGTTGCTCATGTTGGTTAACATTTTTAAGATGATGCAACATTGTGATAATGTTTTGCATACCTCTTATTTTAGGGCCGAAATGGTAGTCTTGGAGACCATCTCCGTTCTGGATGTTGTTGCCTGCTAATTCGCCGTAGCGTGACTCATAGTTGAGGCCACGCCCATCTTCACCGGCGCTAGCAGCAGTAAGCCAAAATGGTGGCACCGCATGGCTTTTGCTAATGCTGCTAGCCATAAAAAGAGGGGCTTGCTTTTTCAACAACCCGGACATTGTATGCAAATATAAGGCAGGCAACAGAATCGGAGGTAGTTTGTTAAAGTGTCAATGGGCAGATGAAAAGGAAAAATGAAAAATCCAAATTTCCAAAAAATAGCACTATTTATTAAACATGTATAAACTATGACAAATCGATGCAACGTTTCGGTAAAACCTTCATCAGGCACGATATGTCATAAAAAAATAGTGTCAAAGAAAATTTAAAGAAGCTTACACAAGGTCACAGGAGCACTTCTGCCGTCGATAACTATGGAGCTTCTGATTCTTTGTTAGACAGTGAAGGAGACTTGAAGGATAGTATGCAGCTCATTGGCTGAACAGGAGACATGTGATCTGCTAGTGTCACTCTGTGGAAAATACCCAGTTGCTAGAATGCCAAGCGTGTATCGCTGGCGCCATCTGGTGGTCAAAACCAGTCATTACAGTGCACTGCGTGTCCCTCTGAATAAAGCTGCCAAATCAACCTATATTCACTGAAATATTAATCAAAATATGATTGTAGATCACCTTAAATTATGCTCTATCCCAATGGAATATAGAAAGACATAATTAGGTGGCAGAACACCTCCTACCTCCACGCCTAATTGTGATCCAGCATAATTAATAGCCTTATACTTATTCCTTGAAAAATTGTCTCACAAGTTATGACAAGGTTAGATTTTAGGCATACACCATAGTGGGGTAGGTTTAGGCCCCTACCATAGTGGGGTAGGTTTAGGCCCCTAACCTAGTGAGGTTAGGGTTAGGATAAGGATCAGGGTGGAGGTAGGATAGAGTTATCTGCAGCCCATTGTGCACAAAATACACCTTAGCTTGTGCATTGTAAAAGACACATAACCAGGTGACAGAGGAATGCATCCCTTATAAAATTGTGAAACAAGTTTTACAACGGATATAAAATTGGCATCTCTGTGGCTCCAAGACAAAATGCAACAAGTAGCCTAATAGTGACAGTAGTCCATCAAAAAAATTGTCAATTTTTTGCCTGTGTGATTTATACAGGACATGGATGGGTGGGGGTGCGCCCCAGGAGGAGGAGCAAAGGCAAGCCCCCAACAGAGACCCCAGAGGGACCCGCGCGAGGCAGGGCATCACCATACAACGGAGAGGAGGCACAGGCCAGTTAGGTTTTTGGGGGATTAAGAAAGAAAGAGCGATAGAGAGAGAGAGAGAGAGAGAGAGAGAGAGAGAGGGGGAGGGGTTTGTGCTCGGTCCATCAACTCCCCGCCAAGGCGACGCCCCGCCAGACGCAGAACCCACCGGAAGTCCCCAAAGGAGGCCAACCAGATAACACCCACAAAGTCAGACATTTTGCACCCCATTTAGACATCCCCCCGATATATGGGTCATGTGTGGTGGGCCCGCCCATTTACGGAACCAGCGTGTCAGCCCGTCAGTGGGGGACTTCCAAGTCACCGCACCGACATGTGTGGCTGGCTGGACAACGATGGGCGTGAGCGAGCTGTAGTCAGGAGGAACGGTGCGCTCAGGACTCGGTCGTCTCATCCTCTCCGTCTCAGGTCGCCTGCAGGTGGGAGGGGGTGAACCACAAGTCGCACTCTGTACCTGGGGCGCGCGGGGTCCGATGTTCCACGGTCTCAGGTCACTCACGGGCCGTCTGCGTTCTCGCCTTCGTCTGTCGTCTTGCGTCACAGGAGCGGAGCAGGAAGCTTCTGCGTGTGTGCTGGAACTTTGTGGAGTCATCAGAACAGCCGGCGCCAAGCAGGCAGGAGGAGGGAACTCGCCGCCAATCTCCACCATGGCCTGAGGTTTCTGGGATGCAGAGACAGGCTTCGTCGTCCCGGCGTCATCGCTCGGTCCTGGTGGAACCGCTCGCTCGTTGTGGCCTTTGGGTGTCATCATCAGCGAGGCTATATGGCTCTCCGCCAGTTGTAGGGTGTCAAAAGTCATCTTTGTGCCAAACTTCTTTTTGGCCCAGTTGGAGGCGATAAAAAAGGAAGACCTCCAATTGTATCCAATTATAGGAGTCAGCTTGTCCTTTTCAATGTTTAATGCGTTTAAATAATGCCTCTTCAAAATGTCCATAGTTGCGCCGGCCCAATTTCTGGCGTTAATTACAATTAAGGCCTGCGTGTCCGCATTGTTTAATGCAGGCCTTATTCTGTTGGCCAATGTATTTGCCATTTTGGAAATAGTTTGTGGTTGCTCATGTTGGTTAACATTTTTAAGATGATGCAACATTGTGATAATGTTTTGCATACCTCTTATTTTAGGGCCGAAATGGTAGTCTTGGAGACCATCTCCGTTCTGGATGTTGTTGCCTGCTAATTCGCCGTAGCGTGACTCATAGTTGAGGCCACGCCCATCTTCACCGGCGCTAGCAGCAGTAAGCCAAAATGGTGGCACCGCATGGCTTTTGCTAATGCTGCTAGCCATAAAAAGAGGGGCTTGCTTTTTCAACAACCCGGACATTGTATGCAAATATAAGGCAGGCAACAGAATCGGAGGTAGTTTGTTAAAGTGTCAATGGGCAGATGAAAAGGAAAAATGAAAAATCCAAATTTCCAAAAAATAGCACTATTTATTAAACATGTATAAACTATGACAAATCGATGCAACGTTTCGGTAAAACCTTCATCAGGCACGATATGTCATAAAAAAATAGTGTCAAAGAAAATTTAAAGAAGCTTACACAAGGTCACAGGAGCACTTCTGCCGTCGATAACTATGGAGCTTCTGATTCTTTGTTAGACAGTGAAGGAGACTTGAAGGATAGTATGCAGCTCATTGGCTGAACAGGAGACATGTGATCTGCTAGTGTCACTCTGTGGAAAATACCCAGTTGCTAGAATGCCAAGCGTGTATCGCTGGCGCCATCTGGTGGTCAAAACCAGTCATTACAGTGCACTGCGTGTCCCTCTGAATAAAGCTGCCAAATCAACCTATATTCACTGAAATATTAATCAAAATATGATTGTAGATCACCTTAAATTATGCTCTATCCCAATGGAATATAGAAAGACATAATTAGGTGGCAGAACACCTCCTACCTCCACGCCTAATTGTGATCCAGCATAATTAATAGCCTTATACTTATTCCTTGAAAAATTGTCTCACAAGTTATGACAAGGTTAGATTTTAGGCATACACCATAGTGGGGTAGGTTTAGGCCCCTACCATAGTGGGGTAGGTTTAGGCCCCTAACCTAGTGAGGTTAGGGTTAGGATAAGGATCAGGGTGGAGGTAGGATAGAGTTATCTGCAGCCCATTGTGCACAAAATACACCTTAGCTTGTGCATTGTAAAAGACACATAACCAGGTGACAGAGGAATGCATCCCTTATAAAATTGTGAAACAAGTTTTACAACGGATATAAAATTGGCATCTCTGTGGCTCCAAGACAAAATGCAACAAGTAGCCTAATAGTGACAGTAGTCCATCAAAAAAATTGTCAATTTTTTGCCTGTGTGATTTATACAGGACATGGATGGGTGGGGGTGCGCCCCAGGAGGAGGAGCAAAGGCAAGCCCCCAACAGAGACCCCAGAGGGACCCGCGCGAGGCAGGGCATCACCATACAACGGAGAGGAGGCACAGGCCAGTTAGGTTTTTGGGGGATTAAGAAAGAAAGAGCGATAGAGAGAGAGAGAGAGAGAGAGAGAGAGAGAGAGGGGGAGGGGTTTGTGCTCGGTCCATCAACTCCCCGCCAAGGCGACGCCCCGCCAGACGCAGAACCCACCGGAAGTCCCCAAAGGAGTGGTTAGGGTTAGGGTTAGGGTTAGGGTTAGGGTTAGGGTTAGGGTTAGGGTTAGGGTTAGGGTTAGGGTTAGGGTTAGGGTTAGGGTTAGGGTTAGGGTTAGGGTTAGGGTTAGGGTTAGGGTTAGGGTTAGGTTAGGGTTAGGGTTAGGGTTAGGGTTAGGGTTAGGGTTAGGGTTAGGGTTAGGGTTAGGGTTAGGGTTAGGGTTAGGGTTAGGGTTAGGGTTAGGGTTAGGGTTAGGGTTAGGGTTAGGGTTAGGGTTAGGGTTAGGGTTAGGGTTAGGGTTAGGGTTAGGGTTAGGGTTAGGGTTAGGGTTAGGGTTAGGGTTAGGGTTAGGGTTAGGGTTAGGGTTAGGGTTAGGGTTAGGGGTTAGGGTTAGGGTTAGGGTTAGGGGTTAGGGTTAGGGTTAGGGTTAGGGTTAGGGTTAGGGTTAGGGTTAGGGTTAGGGTTAGGGTTAGGGTTAGGGTTAGGGTTAGGGTTAGGGTTAGGGTTAGGGTTAGGGTTAGGGTTAGGGTTAGGGTTAGGGTTAGGGTTAGGGTTAGGGTTAGGGTTAGGGTTAGGGTTAGGGTTAGGGTTAGGGTTAGGGTTAGGGTTAGGGTTAGGGTTAGGGTTAGGGTTAGGGTTAGGGTTAGGGTTAGGGTTAGGGTTAGGGTTAGGGTTAGGGTTAGGGTTAGGGTTAGGGTTAGGGTTAGGGTTAGGGTTAGGGTTAGGGTTAGGGTTAGGGTTAGGGTTAGGGTTAGGGTTAGGGTTAGGGTTAGGGTTAGGGTTAGGGTTAGGGTTAGGGTTAGGGTTAGGGTTAGGGTTAGGGTTAGGGTTAGGGTTAGGGTTAGGGTTAGGGTTAGGGGTTAGGGGTTAGGGTTAGGGTTAGGGTTAGGGTTAGGGTTAGGGTTAGGGTTAGGGTTAGGGTTAGGGTTAGGGTTAGGGTTAGGGTTAGGGTTAGGGTTAGGGTTAGGGTTAGGGTTAGGGTTAGGGTTAGGGTTAGGGTTAGGGTTAGGGTTAGGGTTAGGGTTAGGGTTAGGGTTAGGGTTAGGGTTAGGGTTAGGGTTAGGGTTAGGGTTAGGGTTAGGGTTAGGGTTAGGGTTAGGGTTAGGGTTAGGGTTAGGGTTAGGGTTAGGGTTAGGGTTAGGGTTAGGGTTAGGGTTAGGGTTAGGGTTAGGGTTAGGGTTAGGGTTAGGGTTAGGGTTAGGGTTAGGGTTAGGGTTAGGGTTAGGGTTAGGGTTAGGGTTAGGGTTAGGGTTAGGGTTAGGGTTAGGGTTAGGGTTAGGGTTAGGGTTAGGGTTAGGGTTAGGGTTAGGGTTAGGGTTAGGGTTAGGGTTAGGGTTAGGGTTAGGGGTTAGGGTTAGGGTTAGGGTTAGGGTTAGGGTTAGGGTTAGGGTTAGGGTTAGGGTTAGGGTTAGGGTTAGGGTTAGGGTTAGGGTTAGGGTTAGGGTTAGGGTTAGGGTTAGGGTTAGGGTTAGGGTTAGGGTTAGGGTTAGGGTTAGGGTTAGGGTTAGGGTTAGGGTTAGGGTTAGGGTTAGGGTTAGGGTTAGGGTTAGGGTTAGGGTTAGGGTTAGGGTTAGGGTTAGGGTTAGGGTTAGGGTTAGGGTTAGGGTTAGGGTTAGGGTTAGGGTTAGGGTTAGGGTTAGGGTTAGGGTTAGGGTTAGGGTTAGGGTTAGGGTTAGGGGTTAGGGTTAGGGTTAGGGTTAGGGTTAGGGTTAGGGTTAGGGTTAGGGTTAGGTGTTGTTGGGTTAGGGTTGGGGGAAGGGGGATGGGCAAGGATGCACTGTCCTGCTTCAGCCCGTGCCGGTAACGTCAAGCTCCAACGGTAGGCCCTCAGGGCACCCTGCAAGAAAGAAATCACAAAAGCATTAGATGTGATGTCAAACACATTGTTGGACCTGATTCCAGCGACGCGTTTCGGCTTGTCAAGCCTCATCAGGCTGGCTTTGGCTTCTCCATGGGTTAGGGTTAGGGTTAGGGTTAGGGTTAGGGTTAGGGTTAGGGTTAGGGTTAGGGTTAGGGTTAGGGTTAGGGTTAGGGTTAGGGTTAGGGTTAGGGTTAGGGTTAGGGTTAGGGTTAGGGTTAGGGTTAGGGTTAGGGTTAGGGTTAGGGTTAGGGTTAGGGTTAGGGTTAGGGTTAGGGTTAGGGTTAGGGTTAGGGTTAGGGTTAGGGTTAGGGTTAGGGTTAGGGTTAGGGTTAGGGTTAGGGTTAGGGTTAGGGTTAGGGTTAGGGTTAGGGTTAGGGTTAGGGTTAGGGTTAGGGTTAGGGTTAGGGTTAGGGTTAGGGTTAGGGTTAGGGTTAGGGTTAGGGTTAGGGTTAGGGTTAGGGTTAGGGTTAGGGTTAGGGTTAGGGTTAGGGTTAGGGTTAGGGTTAGGGTTAGGGTTAGGGTTAGGGTTAGGGTTAGGGTTAGGGTTAGGGTTAGGGTTAGGGTTAGGGTTAGGGTTAGGGTTAGGGTTAGGGTTAGGGTTAGGGTTAGGGTTAGGGTTAGGGTTAGGGTTAGGGTTAGGGTTAGGGTTAGGGTTAGGGTTAGGGTTAGGGTTAGGGTTAGGGTTAGGGTTAGGGTTAGGGTTAGGGTTAGGGTTAGGGTTAGGGTTAGGGTTAGGGTTAGGGTTAGGGTTAGGGTTAGGGTTAGGGTTAGGGTTAGGGTTAGGGTTAGGGTTAGGGTTAGGGTTAGGGTTAGGGTTAGGGTTAGGGTTAGGGTTAGGGTTAGGGTTAGGGTTAGGGTTAGGGTTAGGGTTAGGGTTAGGGTTAGGGTTAGGGTTAGGGTTAGGGTTAGGGTTAGGGTTAGGGTTAGGGTTAGGGTTAGGGTTAGGGTTAGGGTTAGGGTTAGGGTTAGGGTTAGGGTTAGGGTTAGGGTTAGGGTTAGGGTTAGGGTTAGGGTTAGGGTTAGGGTTAGGGTTAGGGTTAGGGTTAGGGTTAGGGTTAGGGTTAGGGTTAGGGTTAGGGTTAGGGTTAGGGTTAGGGTTAGGGTTAGGGTTAGGGTTAGGGTTAGGGTTAGGGTTAGGGTTAGGGTTAGGGTTAGGGTTAGGGTTAGGGTTAGGGTTAGGGTTAGGGTTAGGGTTAGGGTTAGGGTTAGGGTTAGGGTTAGGGTTAGGGTTAGGGTTAGGGTTAGGGTTAGGGTTAGGGTTAGGGTTAGGGTTAGGGTTAGGGTTAGGGTTAGGGTTAGGGTTAGGGTTAGGGTTAGGGTTAGGGTTAGGGTTAGGGTTAGGGTTAGGGTTAGGGTTAGGGTTAGGGTTAGGGTTAGGGTTAGGGTTAGGGTTAGGGTTAGGGTTAGGGTTAGGGTTAGGGTTAGGGTTAGGGTTAGGGTTAGGGTTAGGGTTAGGGTTAGGGTTAGGGTTAGGGTTAGGGTTAGGGTTAGGGTTAGGGTTAGGGTTAGGGTTAGGGTTAGGGTTAGGGTTAGGGTTAGGGTTAGGGTTAGGGTTAGGGTTAGGGTTAGGGTTAGGGTTAGGGTTAGGGTTAGGGTTAGGGTTAGGGTTAGGGTTAGGGTTAGGGTTAGGGTTAGGGTTAGGGTTAGGGTTAGGGTTAGGGTTAGGGTTAGGGTTAGGGTTAGGGTTAGGGTTAGGGTTAGGGTTAGGGTTAGGGTTAGGGTTAGGGTTAGGGTTAGGGTTAGGGTTAGGGTTAGGGTTAGGGTTAGGGTTAGGGTTAGGGTTAGGGTTAGGGTTAGGGTTAGGGTTAGGGTTAGGGTTAGGGTTAGGGTTAGGGTTAGGGTTAGGGTTAGGGTTAGGGTTAGGGTTAGGGTTAGGGTTAGGGTTAGGGTTAGGGTTAGGGTTAGGGTTAGGGTTAGGGTTAGGGTTAGGGTTAGGGTTAGGGTTAGGGTTAGGGTTAGGGTTAGGGTTAGGGTTAGGGTTAGGGTTAGGGTTAGGGTTAGGGTTAGGGTTAGGGTTAGGGTTAGGGTTAGGGTTAGGGTTAGGGTTAGGGTTAGGGTTAGGGTTAGGGTTAGGGTTAGGGTTAGGGTTAGGGTTAGGGTTAGGGTTAGGGTTAGGGTTAGGGTTAGGGTTAGGGTTAGGGTTAGGGTTAGGGTTAGGGTTAGGGTTAGGGTTAGGGTTAGGGTTAGGGTTAGGGTTAGGGTTAGGGTTAGGGTTAGGGTTAGGGTTAGGGTTAGGGTTAGGGTTAGGGTTAGGGTTAGGGTTAGGGTTAGGGTTAGGGTTAGGGTTAGGGTTAGGGTTAGGGTTAGGGTTAGGGTTAGGGTTAGGGTTAGGGTTAGGGTTAGGGTTAGGGTTAGGGTTAGGGTTAGGGTTAGGGTTAGGGTTAGGGTTAGGGTTAGGGTTAGGGTTAGGGTTAGGGTTAGGGTTAGGGTTAGGGTTAGGGTTAGGGTTAGGGTTAGGGTTAGGGTTAGGGTTAGGGTTAGGGTTAGGGTTAGGGTTAGGGTTAGGGTTAGGGTTAGGGTTAGGGTTAGGGTTAGGGTTAGGGTTAGGGTTAGGGTTAGGGTTAGGGTTAGGGTTAGGGTTAGGGTTAGGGTTAGGGTTAGGGTTAGGGTTAGGGTTAGGGTTAGGGTTAGGGTTAGGGTTAGGGTTAGGGTTAGGGTTAGGGTTAGGGTTAGGGTTAGGGTTAGGGTTAGGGTTAGGGTTAGGGTTAGGGTTAGGGTTAGGGTTAGGGTTAGGGTTAGGGTTAGGGTTAGGGTTAGGGTTAGGGTTAGGGTTAGGGTTAGGGTTAGGGTTAGGGTTAGGGTTAGGGTTAGGGTTAGGGTTAGGGTTAGGGTTAGGGTTAGGGTTAGGGTTAGGGTTAGGGTTAGGGTTAGGGTTAGGGTTAGGGTTAGGGTTAGGGTTAGGGTTAGGGTTAGGGTTAGGGTTAGGGTTAGGGTTAGGGTTAGGGTTAGGGTTAGGGTTAGGGTTAGGGTTAGGGTTAGGGTTAGGGTTAGGGTTAGGGTTAGGGTTAGGGTTAGGGTTAGGGTTAGGGTTAGGGTTAGGGTTAGGGTTAGGGTTAGGGTTAGGGTTAGGGTTAGGGTTAGGGTTAGGGTTAGGGTTAGGGTTAGGGTTAGGGTTAGGGTTAGGGTTAGGGTTAGGGTTAGGGTTAGGGTTAGGGTTAGGGTTAGGGTTAGGGTTAGGGTTAGGGTTAGGGTTAGGGTTAGGGTTAGGGTTAGGGTTAGGGTTAGGGTTAGGGTTAGGGTTAGGGTTAGGGTTAGGGTTAGGGTTAGGGTTAGGGTTAGGGTTAGGGTTAGGGTTAGGGTTAGGGTTAGGGTTAGGGTTAGGGTTAGGGTTAGGGTTAGGGTTAGGGTTAGGGTTAGGGTTAGGGTTAGGGTTAGGGT